>NC_135421.1:2505056-2570056 GCF_051991245.1 Festucalex cinctus | reverse complement strand
GGACCAAACTCTGGCAACGGTCGTACAGGGACCGAACAGCCCGTATCAAGGGGCCCGGCACCCCGTACTCCCGAAGCACCCACCACAGAACTCCCCGAGGGACACGGTCGAATGCCTTCTCCAAATCCACAAAACACATGTGGACTGGTTGAGCGAACTCCCACGCACCCTCGAGGATCCTGCGGAGGGTGTAGAGCTGATCCACTGTTCCACGGCCAGGACTAAAACCACACTACTCCTCCTGAATCCGAGATTCGACCTCCCGACGGACCCTCCTCTCCAGCACCCCTGAATAGACCTTACCAGGGAGGCTGAGGAGTGTGATCCCTCTGTAGTTGGACCACACCCTCCGGTCCCCCTTCTTAAAAAGGGGGACCACCACCCCGGTCTGCCAATCCAGAGGCACTGTCCCCGATGTCCACGCGATGTTGTAGAGGCGTGTCAACCACGACACCCCCACAACATCCAGAGTCTTTAGGAACTCCGGGCGGATCTCATCCACCCCCGGGGCCCTGCCACCGAAGAGCTTTCCAACCACCTCAGTGACTTCGACCCCAGAGATAGGAGAGCCCACCCCAGAGTCCCCAGACTCTGCTTCCTCAAAAGGAGACGTGTTGGTGGAATTGAGGAGGTCTTCGAAGTATTCCCCCCACCGCTTCACGACGTCCCGAGTCGAGGTCAGCAGCACCCCATCGCCACTATACACAGTGTTAATGTTGCACTGCTTTCCTCTCCTGAGACGCCGGATGGTGGACCAGAATTTCCTCGAAGCCGTCCGGAAGTCGTTTTCCATGGCCTCACCGAACTCCTCCCATGTCCGAGTTTTTGCCTCAGCAACCGCCGAAGCCGCGTTCCGCTTGGCCATCCGGTACCTGTCAGCTGCCTCCGGAGTCCGACAGGCCAAAAAGGCCCGATAGGACTCCTTCTTCAGCTTGACGGCATCCCTTACCGCTGGTGTCCACCAGCGGGTTCGAAGATTTCCGCCGCGACAGGCACCGACCACCTTACGGCCACAGCTCCGATCGGCCGCCTCAACAATGGAGGCGCGGAACATGGCCCATTCGGACTCAATGTCCCCCGCCTCCCCCGAGAAGGGAGAAGCTCTGCCGGAGGTGGGCATTGAAACTCTTTCTGACAGGGGATTCCGCCAGACGTTCCCAGCAAACCCTCACAATACGTTTGGGTCTGCCAGGTCGGACCGGCATCTTCCCCCACCATCGGAGCCAACACACCACCAGGTGGTGATCAGTTGACAGCTCCGCCCCTTTCTTCACCCGAGTGTCCAAAACATGCGGCCGCAAATCCGATGACACGACTACAAAGTCGATCATCGAACTGCGGCCTAGGGTGTCCTGGTGCCAAGTGCACATATGGACACCCTTATGCTTGAACATGGTGTTCGTTATGGACAAACCGTGACGAGCACAGATGTCCAATAACAGAACACCACTCGGGTTCCGATCAGGGGGGCCGTTCCTCCCAATCACGCCCCTCCAGGTCTCACTGTCATTCACCATGTGAGCGTTGAAGTCCCCCAGCAGGACGAGGGAGTCCCCAGAGGGAGCGCTCTCCAGCACACCCTCCAAGGACTCCAAAAAGGGTGGGTACTCTGAGCTGCTGTTTGCTGCATATGCATAAACAACAGTCAGGACCCGTCCCCCCACCCGAAGGCGGAGGGAGGCTACCCTCTCGTCCACCGGGGTAAACCCCAACGTACAGGCGCCGAGCCGGGGGGCAATAAGTATGCCCACACCTGCTCTGCGCCTCACACCGTGGGCAACTCCAGAGTGGAAGAGAGTCCAACCCCTCTCAAGAGGACTGGTACCAGAGCCCAAGCTGTGTGTGGAGGCGAGTCCGACTATGTCTTGTCGGAACTTCTCGGCCTCGCACACCAGCTCGGGCTCCTTCCCTGCCAGAGAGGTGACATTCCATGTCCCAAGAGCCAGCTTCTGTAGCTGGGGGTCGGTCCGCCAAGGTCTCCTCCCTTGGCTGCCACCCAGCCTACACTGCACCCGACCCCTTTGGCCCCTCCCACCGGTGGTGAGCCCGTGGGAAGGGGGACCCACGTTGCCTCTTCGGGCTGTGCCCGGCCGGGCCCCATGGGTGCAGGCCCGGCCACCAGGCGCTCGCCAGCGAGCCCCGCCTCCAGGCCTGGCTCCAGAGGGGGGCCCCGGTGACCCGCGTCCGGGCGAGGGAAACGCGTCTCCAAAGTTCGTTTTTGTCATAAGGGTCTTCTGAGCCGTTCTTAGTCTGGCCCCTCACCTTGGACCTGTTTGCCATGGGTGACCCAGCCAGGGGCATAAATCCCCAGACAACATAGCTCCTAGGATCATTGGTACACGCAAACCCCTCCACCACGTTAAGGTGCCGGCTCACGGAGGGGCCTTGGCAGCACATTAATTTTAATTGTGTGAAGGCTGGAGGCCTTCACACATATGTTTTTCACTCTTTATTGTGGGATGCTGGGATACTTATTATAGCATTTTATTCTCAACACTTTTTGCAATCAAACTACTCCTACATTATACTTCCGATTTACACCGTTCAAATTTCAACTTGCTGACAAAATTCACGCCTTTCGGGGTATTTATCGTTTGACTTCATATTACTTATAGTACTCGCATAATTTAATGTTAAAGATCAACTTTTCCCCATTCAGTTTTAATGGGACTGACACTGAATTTTTTTCTAAGTCCCATTTTCCATGGCCACTTCCATACATACAACAGACCATCTTGACTGGCTTTCTGATACTGCTCAGTGGCGCAGTTGGGAGAGTAGCTCACCCGGTAAGTAACTTGCCTGCAGTTGCATTTTTACACCCAAGCCCGGGTTCAAACCTCGGTGGGGAATTTTTTCTTTTTTTGTCACCCCCAACTTTCATTTCAGACATGGATATTTTCCAATTGTTTCACATAAAACAATTAATGTAGTAAACCTCAATGCATCCATCAATTATGTAAATCATGTAAAAATAAATAAATAAATAAAAAAAAGTTCAAATCTCAGTGTGGAAATGTTATCCCCCCCTCCAACTTTAATTTAAGAAATTGACATTGTTCAAATGTTTTACATAAACAAATTAATATACTAACCCTAAGTGCATCCATCGATTCTGTAAATAAAACGTGATGAGAGATAGTGTGAATCTGAGTGGATAGCGCACGAAAACGCGACATCGTGACATCACAATGTCCTTACGCCAATCTGCTCTGATTTGCAACGAGCCCCATTAACTCACAGAGTAAGTAACTTGCCTGAGGTTGCATTTTTACACCCAAGCCCGGGTTCGAACCTCGGTGGGGATTTTTTTATTTATTTATTTTTTGTCACCCCCAACTTTCATTTCAGACATGGATATTTTCCAATTGTTTCACATAAAACAATTAATATACTAAACCTCAGTGCAATCACTTTATTACGCTCCTACTCCCTGGACACTCGGCAAGTGTCGAGCGCTCGCGACGAGAGGTGCATTCAAATACTAATGTATCTTTCTTTATTCATTTAACATACATTTTATTTAATGCATTCAATTTAATGTTCAATGACACATTCGCTGGTTCAGCAAGACACCTCTAAATTACATTACATCTACATGTCCATGATAGCTGAATGGTTAAAGCAATGGATTGGCCCGCGGGAGATCATGGTTCGTTTTAGCACTTTGATTTCATATAGTAGTCATTGTATAATTCTTTATCGTTGCGCTTTGTAATAATTTGACACAAAATATCTTCACAATAGTGTTTTTGTTTGACCATTTATGAGTTTTTAAAGTTTTAAATGAGCAATTCACATTCAAACCCAAAAACGTTGAATACTTTGCATTTCACTCCCAAACACGTGTACTTGTTGTTGTTTTTTTTGTTTTTTTGTTTTTTTTACACAAGAGCAGAGAGAAAGCTTAGACAAGCAGCTTGACAGAAAGTGATGGCTTCAACCATTGGTAGTTATTAGGTTCCATGTTTCAAAATCAGCCAGCAGGTGGCAGCAGAGTATTATCAATCATTCTGCTATTAGCAGTCAGCTTAGCATTCAGCTATTAGCATTCAGCTTTCAGCATCCCACGCAATTTCTTCAGAAATTGCTTAGTCTAGTTGTGGGATGCTGAAAGCATCCCACATATGTTGTTTCTAACCTTTATTATTATTATTGTGGGATGCTGAAAGCATCCCACATATGTTGTTTCTAACCTTTATTGTGGGATGCTGTTGTTTCTAACCTTTATTATTATTATACTTATAGCATTTTATTCTCAACACTTTTTGCAATCAAACTACTCCTACATTATACTTCCGATTTACACCGTTCAAATTTCAACTTGCTGACAAAATTCACGCCTTTCGGGGTATTTATCGTTTGACTTCATATTACTTACAGTACTCGCATAATTTAATGTTAAAGATGTACTTTTCCCCATTCAGTTTAATGGGACTGACAATGAATTTTTTCTAAGTCCCATTTTCCACGCCCACTTCCATACAAACAACAGACCATCTTGACTGGCTTTCTGATACTGCTCAGTCGTGCAGTTGGGAGAGTGCATGTACAGTAAGCAGGAGGTCGCAGGTTCAAA
Source organism: Festucalex cinctus (assembly GCF_051991245.1). Lineage (NCBI taxonomy): Eukaryota > Metazoa > Chordata > Actinopteri > Syngnathiformes > Syngnathidae > Festucalex > Festucalex cinctus. The sequence continues at coordinate 2,565,477 of NC_135421.1, read as the reverse complement.
GCCCACCGCCGACTGTACATTGCACATATGTCCGTGGCAATTATGTAAACGGATATTAAGTATACCAACTGACTATTATACCAGGAAATGCGTTATACTGACATGATCAAACACGTGTCCCAAATTAGCGCTGATGGCTTTTCATCAGGTGACACTTTAAAATACACATTCTACATTTTCCATTTACTTCCACATTATTCATCCGATTCACATCATTCCAGCTTCAACATATTCCAGCAATTCATGCCATGAGCTATTCCAGCTTTTCAGGTTCAAAATTCACACCTTACCCACAATTCCAGATTACGTACTCGATTATTTCCCACATTCTACATTTTCCATTTACTTCCACATTATTCATCCGATTCACATCATTCCAGCTTCAATATATTCCAGCATTTCACGCCATGAGCTATTCCAGCTTTTCAGGTTCAAAATTCACACCTTACCCACAATTCCCGATTTCGTACCCGATTATTTCCCACATTCTACATTTTCCATTTACTTCCACATCATTCATCCGATTCACATCATTCCAGCTTCAATATATTCCAGCAATTCATGCCATGAGCTATTCCAGCATTTCAGTTCCAAAATTCACACCTTACCCACAATTCTCAATTTTGCACCCAATTATTTCCCACATTCTACATTTTCCATTTACTTCCACATTATTTATCCGATTCACTTCATTCCAACTTCAATATATTCCATTTCACGCCATGAGCTCTTCCAGCTTTTCAGTTCCAAAATTCACGCGTTACCCACAATTCTCGATTTTGCACTCGATTATTTCCCACATTCTACATTTTCCATTTACTTCCATATTATTTATCCGATTGACTTCATTCCAACTTCAATATATTCCATTTCACGCCATGAGCTCTTCCAGCTTTTCAGTCCCAAAATTCACGCGTTACCCACAATTCTCGATTTTGCACTCGATTATTTCCCACATTCTACATTTTCCATTTACTTCCATATTATTTATCCGATTGACTTCATTCCAACTTCAATATATTCCATTTCACGCCATGAGCTCTTCCAGCTTTTCAGTCCCAAAATTCACGCGTTACCCACAATTCTCGATTTCGCACACGATTATTTCCCACATTCTACATTGTCCATTTACTTCTATATTATGATTCCCCGACCTGAACAGGAAGTGTCCTATATCAATAGGAAGTGACCTCATATCAACAGGAAGTGACTTAATTTCAACAGGAAGTAACCTAAAAGCAACAGGAAGTGACCCGATTTCAACAGGAAGTGACCTGAAATCAACAGGAAGTGACCATATTTCAACAGGAAATGACCCTATTTCAACAGGAAGTGACCTAATATCAACTGGAAGTGACCCGATTTTAACAGGAAGTGACCTGAAATAACAGGAAGTGAGCATGCTAGTGCTGAGTTAGCATGCTAATGCTAGCTTAAGCATGCTAATGCTAGCTTAGCATGCTAATGCTAATGTTAGATTAGCATGCTGATTCTAATTTTATCTTAGCATGCTAATGCTAATGTTAGCTTAGCATGCTAATACCAAGCTAGCATGCTAATGCAAATGTTAGCTTAGCATGCTAATGTTAATGTTAGCATGCTAATGCTAAGCTAGTATGCTAAAGCTAATTTTAGCTTATCATGCTAATACTAAGCTAGCATGCTAACATGCTAATGCTAAGCTAGTATACTAATACTAATGTTAGCTTAGCATGCTAATGTTAGCTTAGCATGCTAATTTTAATGTTAAGTTAGCATGCTAATGCTAATGTTCGATTAGAATGCAAATGCTACATTAGCATGCTATTGCTAATATTAGCAATAGCATTGCCCTTACTATGGCACTCTTGTATCTTCCTTCAGTTTCTCAAATTGACCTGATAGGCAGGCTTTATTTGTCTCGATGTCTGAGAGCTCACTTCTTACACTGCCGCCATGTTGGAGATCAGCCGGAAGTCCGAAGTCCGCCATTTTGATTTACAATGGAACTTGTTGCCATTTTTGGGCCGTTTAATAGGGGTCTTATTTTAACGAACTCCTCCTTTACAATTTATCCGATCATCTACTAACTTGGCGTGTTTCATCTGAAGATGTGGAGATAAAAAATTATTGAAAGCTTTTTATTTCGTTGCACGCTGTTGTAGTGGCATGCACTGTTTGCCAAGGAAAAAATTCCTTCTTTAATGAAGCAGTCCCAGTTTTGCAAAAAGCACCCAGAGCTACGAAAATGTGGATACATAACAGCCCACGATGTACAAAAAAAAAAAAAAAAAAAGTCTGTGTGCCATGTGCGAAAACCAACGGGAAGTCCCCCAGGGGCCGGGCATCACATTTTCAGTTAAAAAATTCCTCTTTACCGAAGCATTCCCAGTTGTACGTTTCACCTAGCGCCATGATAATGTGGAGGCATAAGAGCCCACGATGTACAAAAACGTATTGGAACCAAATGCTAACCCAAACAGGAAGTCTGCCATTTGATTTGATTTTGGGAATTATGCACCTGCTGCTGAAACGAGACTGATTCTGTCCTCTTTCATCGATAACTGCTTCAAACATCAAAGCATATGTAGCAGTAATGGAAGAATATTTTTTTGTACAATTGTATTGTATTGTACTGTATTGCTGTTAATCTTTTATGTTAGTTTTGCTGTGTTTCTGTAAAGCACTTTGTGACAGCTAAGGCTGTTTGAAAGCGTTTATAAATAAAGATTAATTGACTTTTCGTGAAACTTTGCACGCACAAGGCATGGTAAAACCGTTTACAATTTAGACGGTTCTTATATTAACTCATTTACTCCCAATAACGTATAAATACGTTTTTTTAATGTTCTAAGTGTCCCAAAGACATATTTATACGTTTTTTTGTTTTTTTAATGCTAGATCATACAGAAGTCTTTGATGCAGCCTCTCAACTGCAAAGAACGGTTGCAGAAATGGTAGTTATTACACAAACGGCCAGCAGGTGGCAGCAGAACAAAGGAGATCAACCAGGGTCATGTAGAAAAAAAGCTCAATTACTTACAATTTTAAATAGATTTATGAAAACTGATGAAACTTAGCTCTCTTCTAATGCTAATTGCTGCAAAACAGAAACATACTTTTTTTCTTGACAAAAGAAGAGACTTTAATTTTTCTTTTGATAGGTTCCATGCTTTTATAGCAATAGAACACAATATTCTGTGGGCCTTGCAAAATCAGTCAAAATCCAGTAAAACAGCCGGGAGCGAACGGGACTGCTTCTGTGAAAATGGCTGGGAGTGAATGAGTTAACAGTACCCCAACGTGACAGTACCCAGACGTGCAAGTACCCCAATGTGGCCCTGGTTGCGAGGGCCGATTATAGCTGCTCGCAGCTCTAGTTATTATTATTATTATTATTGTGGGAATGCTGAAAGCATTCCCACATACGTTATTGAGATTCTTTCATCTTATTATTGTGGGAATGCTGAAAGCATTTTATTCTCAACACTTTTTGCAATCAAACTACTCCTACATAATACTTACGATTTACACCGTTCAAATTTCAACTTACTGACAAAATTCACGCCTTTCGGGGTATTTATCGTTTGACTCCATATTACTTACAGTACTCGCATAATTTAATGTTAAAGATCAACTTTTCCCCATTCATTTTTAATGGGACTGACATTTTTTTTAAGTACCATTTTCCACGCCCACTGCCATACAACAGACCGTCTAGACCAGCTTTCTGATACTGCTCAGTGGCGCAGTTGGGAGAGTGCATGTACAGTAAGCAGGAGGTCGCAGGTTCAAAGCCCACCGCCGACTGTACATTGCACATATGTCCGTGGCAATCATGTAAACGGATATTAAGTATACCACCTGACTATCATACCAGGAAATGCGTTATACTGACATGATCAAACACGTGTCCCAAATCAGCGCTGATTGCTCAGCATTAGGTGACACTTTAAATTACAAATACGCCAATTCGCTCTGATGCTCACAGGTCCGGTTGGCTCGCGGGGTTAAGCGCTTGAGCCAGGTGCAGAGCAAAGACAGCCCTACGAATGGTTCGCCGTTTCAAACCCCCGATGGAGCAACATTTTTTTTTTTTTCCAGTTTCATCATAATAGGTCGCTTGCACATGTCGTCACTTCAGCCACGGATTTGTTGTTGTCGCCATCCTGGGTGGCCTCCACCTCCACTTAGCGATTCGTTCAAATACGTATATGACGTTTGTTGTCTGCGTTTAAAATGGTACATTGTTGCTGCATTATTGGCTAGTCGAACAAAGCCAAGGGAGAAAATGGTCAGTCTTTCTTTTCCGAATTCCGAAAATAATTAGGAACCAGGGCCTGGAGACAGAGGAGTGCGGACTCCGGAGGGAAGTCGTTACTTTGGGCTCGTGTGTGCAGCGATCACTTTGTGAGCGGTAAGCTTGTTAACCTTTATTTAATGCATGAGGATTAATAACGTTTCGACCGCCCATATATGAGCAAGTTGCTTATGTTTTGGATTCATGAGCAAGCAAGTTCTGTAGTACAAGCTGGCTAGCGGACGTTAGCCGAAAGCTAACATCGAACATTTTCACCCAAAGTAGTGCCAGTGCAAAGTGTTTACTGCTGAAATTGGATGGATTAATCTTGGGCTCTTAATGCCGATAACATGATTTTTGGTGGCAAAATGTAAACTTGGAAAAAAAGAGACAGAAGGGGGTGATGCAAGAAAACAGACCCCCGGGGGTGATGCAAGAAAACAGACCCCCGGTAGCCTACACATTATGCTAAAGAACTTATTCACGGCCACCCTACTGCGGCAAAATAACCAGTCTTTCCATATTTTATTTGTTTATATATTTGTTTATTTTAACAGGTCGCCCTGCGCCCGTTTTTCTGTCCAATCATCCCGACTGGACTCCAACATTAAAGTTGGGTCCCAAGTTACAACATCTATGTCTCAGCCCAGTCGGTGCCAAGATATGAACGTGCACAGGAGAGACAAGCAAAGAAAAGACGACTCGAAGTGGCAGAGAGTTTGTTGCATTTATGCAGCCAGATGGCTCCAGTAACCTGTACCCTCAAGTACTGCTGACATCATTGACTCTGGTATGCCACTCAGAATTCATTACATGATATATTGTATGCATGAATGAATGTATGTGTTTATGTTTGTGTGTGTACACGCACCTTATATTTTAGAGACATTTGGAAGTGTTTATAGAAATAAGTATTTGCCTGTAGCAATGTTCATACATTAAAAAATGCAACAAAATGTGTACATTTCTTTTACACTGACAAAAAAAGGCTGGTTACAGGAACAGTACTATATTAAACCTATTACTGGTACCGTATTTTTTTTGTTATCTTTTTTATTTTTTTATTTTTATTTCTTTAGGGATCTCATGCCAAACCAACTTGATTGCCAATGACATGATGGAAACGAAGGTGAGCATCAAAGCATTGGAGGAGGACAACATGCGACTGTTTGTTTGGAGCTAATAAAGGCAGCGATTATACAAATTCTAATGTTGGGTTTGTTTACAAAGCTATACATAATACAAATGACAGGATTTGACTCAATGTGCAATATGGTCCCTCTTAAAATAATGGCATAAATCTCTATTATTTCTAAAAGCACAAAAAATGAAGTGAATAATGATTAGATGTAGTAATTTCAGGGATAAAATTGAACTGTTAATTAATGTAGTTTATTTTAGCACAGGTGCCTACCATCCTGAGATATTTACATTAAAAAAAAAATATATATATATATATATATATATATATATATTCATTCCTTACTGCTTATACTCACGAGGGTTGATAATTTGTGTCAAAATATTAGGCCATTATTTTAAAAGTATGACGGTATGATGTAATGTTGATGGGGTACGCAATGACTTTCATTATGCTATGTACAGAGGAAAAAGTTGCTCTCTTTTAAATTTGTTTAATGTAAGACAAGTACCAGTACTGTGTTACAGTTTTCCCAATAATCCTTGTTTCACACTTGTCACAAAACCACTGTCCTTTTGGCAGTCTAGATTGGCACACTTCAAGTGATATCATTTGATTTTACAATCTGCTGCAGCACAAAAAACTATTTTACTCCGCGTCTTTGAAGTACATGAGCAAGTGGTAGGTGACAGCGGCTGAGCAGGAACACTGGAAGTCCACTGCTGATCTAGTAAATGCTCTCCCGAGCAGTTCAGGTAAGGAGGGCTTTTTGGGAAAAAAAACTCTGGCTTTTCCAGCTGGCCAAAACGAGCGATCTGGGTGGACTCGCTCAATGTAAATATCACACTTTGTCCACACCACAAAGTCGCAGAAGTCCCATCCAGTTAAACTCATCTGTGCCTGAATCTGAAAATATTACAAACATTGTAATGAAAATATGAAACATAGAATTAAATAAGAAACTACAAAAAGTAAAGCCATACATACCTGGTAATAATATTGGTGTTGTCGTGACAAGTGATGGGAATTGTTGCCATCCGGCACCAGACAGAAATTGGGTGTTGTGACAGCCTCCTTAACCGTGAGATCATAACAAAAGCTGTCAGTATGCTCAGTAGTTACCATGAACACGTTTTATTGTACTGGAAACTGAAACTAAAAATACGTCCTCTGAGAGTGGTTAACCTTAACCATTTAGAATAAGTTGATTAAGTAACATGTAACTAGTGAAAGGGTAGCATTAAATTTAATTAAGCCACGGGGAGGCTGTGCATAGTTACTTTTTATTCCTATACGCTCTGCCATATTTGCCTGTTATAAAATTGTTAGAAAAACCACATCAGGTAAATCCAGCTGTGCATGTAAACACAATAATATCAGGAAGCCTGAGAACAAATCAACATTTTTGTGTGCAGAATTACCAACACCATGTGGTTTACTTACGTGCAACAACAACAGTTTCTTCTGATGCGATGTTAAAGTTTACACTCTGTATCCACCCGCTTACAAAATAATTGTAAGCCTCCAGGGATTTGTTGGCGTGTTATGGAGCATGTTGTCAACACGAGGTAGTGAAAAATGTCCAGAGAAGTCACATTTGGCCAGCAAGCTTTCTCCGTCAAAAAAAAATCACCCTTGGTCAGGACGTAATTAGGATCAATCCAGCCACACATAGACACCTTCTGCCTGTATCGTTGTTTTTGATCTTCCGGTAAATCGTGAAAATACTGCGAAAATGACATCAGGTTGATAAGCTCTACCATGTAACTCGCGAGTGTACCTTGTGAACCGGCGGGCCACCCAATATGGCGCCCGAAGAAAAAACTCCCATGATGCATTACGATGTGCAAGCGACCTATACAACAAGTTAACATCTGTTTCGTTAAATGTCATTTGACAAACTATTTCTTCAAAATGAATCCATATTGCATAATGCATTCTATAATTTCATTGAAGTGAATTTATGCTAAGCGATATAAATTTAAACCAACTTACTAAATACAATAATATGTATTGTCATTGTCATCTACATGTCCATGATAGCTGAACGGTTAAAGCAATGGATTGGCCCGCGGGAGATCATGGTTCGATCCCTCGTTGGGAAATGTTTTAACACAACTTTGATTTCATATAGTAGTCATTGTATAATTCTTTATAGTTGCGCTTTGTAATAATTTGACACAAAATATCTTCACAATAGTGTTTTTGTTTGACCATTTATGAGTTTTTAAAGTTTTAAATGAGCAATTCACATTCAAACCCAAAAACGTTGAATACTTTGCATTTCACTCCCAAACACGTGTACATGTTCGGTTTTTTTTGTTTTGTTTTTATTTTTGAATTTTTTTTGTTTTGTTTTTTTGTTTTTTTTTACACAAGAGCAGAGAGAAAGCTTTGACAAGCAGCTTGACAGAAAGTGGAGCTTCAACCATTGGTAGTTATTAGGCCATGTTGCAGGCAATTCTTTTTGCCAGTGTCCATTCAGTGTTCACCATCAGATGTCACTTTTAAATATGACTACACCATAAGCCATGACTTTTAGCCCGACAAGTTAGATTATCGATATTATTGATACCTCGACAGTATCGATACCAGATCAATACTGGCACTAAAATATCGATCTAATTAGTTTAGTTTCAGTTTGGCTCAACTTTGTAGTAGATTGCATGAACACATACAGTATTGTACTCAAAAAATATTCTTTTGTTTGTTTGGTTTTATATTTGTTGTTCACTACAATTACATAAAATGTCACAATCATTTAACTACAAGTTACTACTTAATAATTACTAGTAATACTACTACTGTTTTTACGACTACTACTACTACTACTACGACTACTACTACTACTAATATTACTAGTAATTAATAGGTAATTACTTTGTAATTTTCACAGTTTTTTTGTTTCCTTCATTAGCATTCAGCTATTAGCATTCGGCTTCATTCAGCTATTAGCATTCAGCTTTCAGCATTCCCACGCAATTTCTGGAGAAACCTAACTTCAGTAAATTAGCTGCCCGGCAAAATTTCCTAACTTTATTATGCGGGACAGACGAGGCTGAACATAACGCAAACGTTACTTCGCTTATTTAGTGTGGGGTCATCATACTAATGTTATTAGTTTAGATATGGAAAACAATAACACGGGAATTCAAATGCACTTGCTTTGAATTCTTTGTACAAGTCTGGATGTCCATGTTTCGCTAAGTTGGATGTGTTCCCCTTTCGTCTGGAAACTGTTTCGGCATCTCAATCCCTGCGCATCAACCTCAAATCCAAAGTCATACGTCGGCGACTTTTGGTGTTTTTCTTCTCAACTAATTGAGGGGCCGCTGCAGTTTAAGAAGACGCAGATGTGCGGGATACTTCCATATTGCACGCATGTTGCTCTACTTCCTTCTTATTGTTGCAGCGGGAGGGTTGTCACGTGACGTCATTAGACGTTAGGTGGGTTGCCAGATACGCGCTCATATCCAACTAACCCCCAAAACAGTTTACATGATGTAAACTTGTGTGAGTGAGTGCGTGTGGGATAAAAAAAAAAAAAAAAAAAATCCCCAAAACAACACAAAAGACGCGGCCAGATATGTCACCAAGATACCAACTAGAGATGCGAGCAGCTATAAAGGGCCCTCGCAGCCCGTGCCACGTTGGGGTACTTGCACGTTGTGGGACTGGCACGTTGGGGTACTGTCACATTGGAAGCATAATTTTTTTGAAAATGGCATGATAATAGGGCTGCACAATATATCGAAAAAATATTGATATCGCGATATTGGCCCTTGCAATATGCATATCGCAAAGGCACGCAAGAATTTTTTTATGGAATTTTATGCTTTTTATTTTAATTTGGCCAGTCAGATGCTAACTAAAATGTGCATCGCCATTCAATAGTTAAAAATTATCAAGACATAATTACAATTAATTAACTAAGATTACATGAAGGTTGCTTATTTTGCCCCATGAAAAATGTTTTTCTTTCATTAGGTAATAAAAAGTAATTTCTTTAGGTAAATGTTAAATATCGCAATAATATCGATATCGCTATGTTCAGCAAGTATATCGCATATCGCATGTTTTTCCAATATCGTGCAGCCCTACATGATAAACCTTTACATGTGGATTTTCTTTGCCAGGTGTGATGAATGTGTCAAGCTCAATGGGTTTTGGTGAACGTTAAGATCTGCAAAAATCAGCATCCTTTTTTATTTTTAGGCAATAAGTTGCCCTGATTGGTATTTTTTGTAAAAATATATGTACTCATCATCGCTCGTACTCATTGCAAAATGTTGCTTTTATTGTCCATCGAGGCTATCAAAATTAAATCAAACCAAATAAAAAAGTATGCATGTTTGGATAGGTCTGATGCCAGTGAACATTTTGAGTGGTGGAAACTAAAAGAATATTCATAAATGACTTAGTTATCACACTTATAATGAGTTTACATTTTTTGTACAAAATACCGTATGTGTGTTTTTTTTTTTTTATGCCTCAAGGGCTAGGTGGCGCTGTATTTATAAGTGAATGTTGTCATAGAGATACCTTCAGGCCTTGATTATAAGCATACATGTCAAGTTTGGGATTTTTTGGAGCATGTACCGGGGAGTTATTAAGCATATCCTTTTTCATTGCGAAACGTGTTTACAATTTTTGTAAAAATACCGTAAGTGGGATATTTTTTTTTTCACGCCTCAAGGGCTAGCTGGCGCTGCATATATAACTGAATGTTGTCATAGAGATACCTTCAGGCCTTGACTTTTAAACATACATGTCAAGTTTGGGATTTTTTGGACCGGGGAGTTATTAAGCATATCCTTTTTCATTGCGAAACAAAAATATATATATATATATATATTTTTTTTTTTTTTTTTTTTTTTTTAAAGAGCTCAGAATTGTTCATTCGGTAGTCTTACCGATTCAATGTCTTGTCATCATTGCTCTTTTTTTTTTTTTTTGTGTGTGTATGTGTGCGTGCGTTTGCGTGCGTGCGTGCGTTTGCGTGTGTGCGTTTGCGTGCGTGCGCGTGCAAATACGTATAAATTTATACTCATTCATTCACCTAAAACCTTATAAATATCCCATTACCCTTCGCCTTAACCAGGTACTTCAGAATCTTGCCAGAGTCGTGAGGTTTAAATGGTCAGGAGACCAGAGAAAAGGTCAGAAAAAAAAAAGAAATAAAGAGAAAAGAAAGGTAAATCAAAGTGAAATCCAGCACCGACCAAACACTTCCTGCCTTCCCCATGATTACAAAATCAAAGTGTTACGCCAACCCCGGAAGCCTCTAAATTCCAGCAAATTTAGCGAGATCTCAAGAGACCAGAGGAAAAACTAAAGAGAGGAAGGAGGGAAGGATCGATAAGGCAGAGTGAGATCCATAGAAGCCAGTACATCCAATCCATCAAAGTGAAGTCCAGCACCAACAAGACCCCTCCTACGTGGTTACAAAACCAGAGTCTTATGCCAACCCCAGAAACCTCGTACTTCTAATAAATTAAGATCTCAAGTGACCAGAGGAAAAACTAAAGAGAGGAAGGAGGGAAGGATAGATAAAGCAAAGTGAGAACCACAGACACCAGCACCAACTGATTCAAGGGGCTGTGGGAGGGAGAGGGTACTTCTGTTGAGTTTCAGTAGATGCTGGTGCGACGGATCTGGCATGCATAAGGACCACCACCAAAGAAAGAAGCCGTCAACCGCGGTCCAGCAAAGCGAGCACTCCCCCCCCCCCCCCACCCCCCCCGGAATCCCCAGGCCGCGGCAGCACCAAGGCCACCCCCAAGCCACCCGAGCGGACACCGGTCGGCGAGCCGACCCAGACACCCGGAACACCCCCGCCCCAGCCCCGGCCCACACCCCCGAGCCCAAGGCCGCAGAACGAGGCCCAGCGGGCCCCCACAGCGCCCCACCGGTCCCCAGCCCCCACCCCCCCACGACCCCCCCCGCACCCCACCCAAACCCGCTATCCACCACGACCCAGGCCCCACCACCCCCGACCCCCAAACCCCCGAACACACCCCGACCCCCAGCACCCAACCCCCCCCCCCCCCCCCACCCATACCTACACCCCCCCCCCCCAAACAAGCCGCCCCCCCCCCCCCGACGGCCACCCCCCGCCCCCGCGAACCCGGCCCCCCGCGAGAACCCCCCCCCCCGGCACCGGGCAGCAGCGCAGAGAGGGAAGATGTGCCCACCCCACCTCCAGCCGCGCGAGAGTAGCACAGCGGCGGGAGGGGGGAAGCAGAGGAGGAAGCACCAGGGGAGAAGGCGGAACACCAGAACACCGAGCCCGGTGGGGAGAGGCCCCGGTCGTCACGCCAGAGTACTAGTGACACCTAACCCTGTTACTGAGTCCGCCAGCTCGCCGACTGGCGAGCTCTACCCTTACACCGTGAATGTGGCCCCACCCAGTGTATATACAAGTGTGTGCGTGTGGTGCATTAAAATTGGGAGCAGGTGAGTCGGAGCAGAGGGAAAAAATTTCCCCTACTCCGACACACCCGTATCCCCCCCAAAAAAATGAATATGTATATGTGTGGTGCATTAAAAAAGGGAATGGAGGGACAAAGTGGTGGGGCAGGGACACAAATGGGGGGGACCACAGCGCTGCCGGGCACTGCAGTCCATCCCCTCTGATGGCTCCCCGCCCCAACTCACCACTCCCCTTGGACGTGAGGTGCATTAAAATTGGAAGGGAGTTGAAGGGTGAAGACGGTGTTTCCACCCTTCCCCACCCCACCAAGAAATGTGTTGTGTGCCCTATGTGTATATTTACAAAGTGTATAGTGCAAGCTAGTGAAGTGAGTAAGAGGAGCGACCAGCGGGGCCTCACCCAACCCGGCGGGTGTAGGTGGCACGCCCGCCCCCCAGCACCCCCACCCCCACCCGCCCCCCACCTCATCCACCCGGCACCACAATGGGCGGACAGCCAGCGCAGCAGGGCTACCGGACAGCCCACCGGCCACCGGAGCCCGCCCGGGGCGCCAGGATTTCTACCGGAGTGGGGCAGGCCCCAAACCCTCGCCCGGCCCCCGGAGCCCGACGCCCGGGCCGGGGAGGGAGCCCCAGGCCCAGGGAGAGGGAGGGGGAGGGGCCGCAGGGCAGACAGGGAAGGGGGGGGGGGGGGGGGGGAGAAGACGACAAGAAGGCGAAAGGGCGGCTGCATGCCAGGAGGGGGCTGCATGGGGGGGGGGGGAGGAGGGAGGGCGACAAGGGAAAAGGGACCGGGAGGCAGAGGAGGATGGGCGGGAGGAGGCGAGGAGGGAGAGGCGACGGGGGGGAGGAAGGGGGAGGGGAGAGGGAACCACGGGGCACACCGGAGGCCCACCCACCCCGAACCGCGCCGCCGGGCACGGAGCAGCGGACCGCGCCGGGACGGCACCGCCCCGGGCACCAGGGGAAGCACCCCAACACCGCACCCCACAGGGGGCCCAGGGAGCGGCCAAGACGCAACCGCCACCGAGCAGACAAGGGGGGGGGTGCAGAACCACCCCCGCCCGACCACAGGGGACGGCGTCAAGAAAATTGACTAATTAGCATGCAGTAACACCAAGTGTTGATGCTTAGTGCCCACTAGAAATAAATCTTAAGGAGTTAATGAGTATAGTGTCGTATAGTGTGGTATGCTCGAGCCCACTAGCAGCAACTAGGTTCCTGACTATATAAAAATAAAAACAATCAGATACAAAATACCAAATACAGAAGCAGCGAAAACAGAAGTTGTAACGATGTGGTGGCTCTCGTTAACAGGCAGAATCTTGGCAGGATTAAGTTGCCAAATTGAGATTAAAATATTCTATGTACATAGACCATATTTGTTTAAATCTTGATACTTGATTTTTATTTAAGGCAGAGATTTTTTCCATTGAGATATAATTTATTAGTAAGTTTAACCAGTGGTCGATATTTAGAGATTGTTTATTTTTCCAATTGACAAGGATTATTTTTTTAGCAATAGTAAGGGCTATAAATATAGATTGAGATTGTTTACATGGTAGCTCAGTTATTGTTAAGTCACCTAGTAAACACAATCTTGGAGATAAAGGAAGCCTACAGTTTAATATATCAGCGAGCTTTTCCAAGATTTTAGTCCAGAAATGCAGCACTGGAGTACATGACCATAAAGCATGAAGATAAGTATCGGCAGTGTTTTGTGAGCACTGGAGACAAATGTCGGAGTCAGAGAGTCCCATTTTTTTCATCATATATTGTGTAATATATGTTCTATGAAGTATCTTATATTGGATAAGTTGCAAATTTGTCTGTTTGGTCATTTTAAATACATTTTCACAGATTTGGGTCCAAAAGTCTGGTTCCGGAACTATAGACAAGTCTTTTTCCCATTTTGAAGTCGGTAAATACGTTTTATTTGTGTATAAAAATAACTTATATATTTTTGATATTTTCTTTATTGTTGTTGGAGAAAGCTTTATAATATCTTTAGCTAAGACAGGCAGTTGGAGCGTATCCTGAAGTGTTGGGATTTGTTTCTTAACCATATTTTTAACTTGCAGATAATGTAAGAAATTTCCCTTTTTTATTTAATATTTCTGGACCAAGTTTGTATACGATAAAAACTTATTATCTGAGAAAAGATGATGAAGGTAATTCCTTTCTGCTCCCATAGGCTTAAATGGAACGACTGATTATTAAGTTGAAAGTCGGGGTTATGCCAAATGGGAGAGAGCCCACAGGGCGCCAATTGGGAGTTTGTAATTTCTAATGCCTTCCACCAGGCAGTCAGGGTGGCGGCTATCATTGGGTTTTTAAAACAATTATGTCGTCTTATTGATTTTGTAATAAAGAGTAAATCTGACAGTCTAAGATTATTACAATCCTTCTGCTCCAATTCCAACCAACAGTTAGTATCTCTGTTGGGTTGTGTCCATAGCACAAGATATTGTAGTTGATTAGCTAAATAATAGTACATAAAGTTTGGTGCCTCTAAACCTCCTTTAGATTTACTTTCCTGAAGAGTAGATAGACTAATTTTGGCTTTTTTTTTTTATTCCAATAGAATTTTATGATAGCAGAGTCCAGCGATTGGAACCAGTTAGACGTAGGTTTAAATGGAATCATTGAAAATAAATAATTAATCTTTGGTAAAACTTTCATTTTTATAGTAGCTATCCGTCCTATTAAAGAGATCGGAAGATTATTCCAGCGCTCCAGGTCACTACGGATACTATCCAATAATGGTGAAAAATTTAAAGAAGTTAATTCAGTTAACTTAGGTGAAATTTTAACACCTAAGTATTTTAAATTACCTGTAGGAAAGGAGTAACACAAAATTTGATGCCCCGCCCTCATCATATAGTATTTCGAAAAGTCAAGATTTTTCCCCCTGTCGTTGGCTCAGGTCTTGACATGGCCGAGGTCAAGTCTGAAGTCAGTCGGATGAAACGTGTAGGAGAAGCGGGCAAAAGTATGCCCCCTGTAAATGTGCTAAAATCGTAAAAAATGGGACATTCAAAAATTCGTAGCTCACTTCCTGTTCATTTTAACAAATGGGTCCAAGAGACTTTTTTGTAGGTCTTGGGCTCCCTATTACACCTAAAAATTTTCGTCGCTCTTGCTTAAACGTACAACTGGGGCTGTTTCATTAAAAATTTCTAGGGGGCGCTATTGAGTTATTTTTGTAAAAACAGCACAATCCACGATAAAATATTGCTCATTTTGCCAGACCAGACGTGTGTCCCAAGTTTCATGTGTTTCTGTACGGTTCTGGTTTAGGCCCTCAAAATTGGCGTTTTCTTGGCGAACAGTGCTTAGCCACGCCCACAGCGATTCGCGAAAACTCACAAACTTCGTGTTGTGACATCATGAAGGCCGAAACCTTATCTGAGCAAATATGAGGTAGGTCCAGTTAACGTGTTTGGAGAAAAAAAATGTAGAAGAAAATTCGTAAGAAAAAAAAATTGCCAATAGGTGGCGCGATCAGTAAGATGAAATATAAGTTCGTAGATGTCTTAAGGGCTGGACTCTCATCAAATGTGTGAAATTTTGAGAAGATAGGATCATCTCGGTCAAGTTAATGCAGGTTTTATTGTCACGAAAAATCTTCAGAATTTGCGGCACCGTAGCGGCCACGCCCTTCGGCGTAAACTTACAATATTCGGTGTGGGGCATGATCAACATCTTAAGGCTTTTCTGACCAATTTTTAACTGGATCCCTTCAACGAGCGCAGCGCAGTAGCTAAAAACGTAAAGTATGACATTTATTGTTACCACTAGGAAGCGCTATATGTATAACTGAATTTTATCATATAGATTTCAGGCCGTGACTATTACGTTGCCTGAGAAGTTTGAGATTTTTTGGAGCTTGAACATGGGAGTTATTAATCATTTGCTCTTTCTGGACAAATTATATTTTAAAGGCAATATTTGATGCCCCTCCCCCATCATATAGTATTTCGAAAAGGCAAGACTTCTTGCCCAGTTGTTCTCTCTGGTCTTGAGATGATAAATGCCAAGTTTGAAGTCAATTGGATGAAAAATGTTTGCAGAGGGGGGAAAAGCATGGCCACAGTGAATTTGCCATAATAGGCCAAAATTGGACATTAAAAAATTCCTAGCTCACTTCCTGTACATTTTAGCTACATGGTCGCAACAGACTTTTTTTGTGCGTCTCGGGGTGCTACACGTGCCTGCCAATTTTCGTTGCTCTAGCTTAAACGTGCCGGGCTTAGTTTTTATTTTTCTACCTAGGGGGCGCTATAGACTAACGTATAAAATTTTTCGCCGGGCCTGAGGAGTGTGCAAAGTTCGGTGAGTTTTCGTGAATTTTTAGGTACCCAAAATCGCGATCGTTTGCAGAGAATAAAGAAGAAGAATGAAGAAGAAGAACAAAGAAGAAGAATAAAGAAGAAGAAGAATAAAGAATGAAGAAGAATGAAGAATAAAGAAGAAGAAGAAGAATAAAGAAGAAGAAGAAGAATAAAGAAGAAGAAGAAGAAGAAGAAGAAGAAGAAGAAGAAGAAAAAGAAGAAGAAGCAGCGGTCGCTGCTCGGGCCCTAATTATACTGCATATATTTCTGGGAACTGGCGTCAAGTTGTATTTTACAATTTTAAAATGTACAGAAACTTGTTTAAAATGACATAGCTCTTTTAATATGAAAAGAACACCGATCGTTTCTGGTTCATATGCAGTAAAGAGTCGTCATTTTACAACGCACATCCTATTAAACTTACCAAAATAAAAGCTTTCAGCGAATGCATATATGTGTGGGGAATGTTATATTTTAAAGTTTTAAAAATGTGCATAATTTCACAAATTACTTCATGTTAAAAATTTGGCAGCTCCTAATATGAAAAGACAAATGCACTCAGCTGTCACCATCGTCTTACAAATGCAATTATGCCATGTTATATTGACATAAAAATGACCAAAACAAATTGGTCACACTTTGGTTTGGTTTTACAGTACAGTACATATTTGATTTTTTTTTAACTTTGTTTTTATTGAATTGTTTTGAAATTACTATGTCAATGATTTTTTTAAAACTTTATTGAATTGTTATGAAATTACTCTATCAATGACTAAAAAATAAAACCATATTTAAATTGGGTGGAATTTTTTTTTTTACATTTTATTGTAAATTTAGATATAAATTGAGATATAAAATGTGCGATTAATCGTCAGTTAATTATTGAAGTCATGCGATTAATTACGATTAAAACGTTTAATCAACTGACACCTCTAATACACACACACACACACACACACGCACACACACACCCCTTTATACACAAAAACACACACACACACACCCTTTGTACATACCCTTTCCATCTTATATTGAATAGGGTTAAAAAATGACCACAAATTGTGTTAGCATTAAAAAAAACAAAAATTCAAAAGCTCATGTCGTTAAAATTAAAATTGTGGTCAATCCATATGTGCCTTTATGTGACTATCAGATGATGTTTTGGTAAATGTTTAAAACTAACAGCATTCTTTGACAAATATTCCTTGATATAGATGCTATAAATTGTAGAAACAGTTGCTCAAACTTACCATCTGACCAAACAGTGGGCTCTAGGAGGAAAGTCATTATTAGTGCACAAAAGGTCCTGCAGTGCGAAGGGAAAGGGAGCTGAAAAGAAAAACAAAAGGGTTTTGTATGTTTTGTGTTTCATTATCAGGGAATTATCAATAGAGCTAAACTGCTTCTTCTTTTCCTTTAGGGTTCGGCACAGTGAATCAGTTGCCTCCATCTAACCCTGTCCTCTGCTCTCACAACAAATATCTTCATATCCTCTTTGACTCAATCCACAAACCTCCCCTTTGATCTTCCTCTAGACCCCCTGCCTGGCATTTGCAAACTCAGAATCCTTCTGCCAATATACTCACTAGCTCTCCTCTGGACATGTCCAAACCATCTCAGTCTGGCCTCTCTGACTTTATCTCCAAAGCCTTTAACTTGTGCTGTCCCTCTGATGTATTCATTCCTGATTCCTATCCATCCTGGTCACTTCCAAAGAGAATCTCAGCCTCTTCATCTCTGCCACCTCCAGCTCTGCCCCCGGCGCGGCTTTTTGGAGTTTTAGTGTTGGCCATCGACCTGTATGTACGACTGTGTGCATACAAACTATGATCTGGTGCGACGCATCTTAGAACCATCCCACTTGACCTCCTTAAAGGTCCGCGCTCCCTCCGGCTTCCGTCGATTCCAGCGCCTTCTCCAACAACCACCCGTCGTCCTGTAAGCAGAATAAAGATAAAATTGTTCTATATCTCGCTTGGGTGTTTGGGGTTAAAAGCCTCCCAATTCCCATCCAGTTCTAACATGGCAGAGGCTCTTCCGCTGTGTAAATCCATCTTGAGTCTTGATATCTGAGTGCAAGAGTATTGATCTGGTGAGCCACGAGGTGCTCAAGATCTTTGGCCGGACTAGTAGCATGAGGAGCAATGTTGGTGGGTGGTCTTCACTCCTGTTGCCTAACTGAGGCGATCAATTGGACCTTTTTGGGGGAGTTGGTTTCCTGCTGACAGTACATTGTCTCCGGTGTGCTGTTTGTAGGGGCCACTGTCCTCGGGATTGTCATGTTGTCAACCGGGGAGGGGGGTTACCGCAGCTCTGTGACAGCCCCGGAAGAGCCTCTGCCATGTTAGAACTGGCTGGGAATTGGGAGGCTTTCAGCCCTGAAGACCCAGCGAGATATCTAACAATTTCATCTTTATTCTGCTTACAGGAACACGGGTGATTGTCGGAGAAGGCACTGGAATCGACGGGAGCCCGAGGGAGGGCGGACCTTCAAGGAGGCCAGGTGGGTTGGTTCTGAGAAGATGTGTAGCATCGGATGATGGTTTGTATGCACACACTCATTCATACACGTCGACGGCTGACACTAAAACACAGAAAAGCCGTGTCGGGGGCATGACGGTAAACTGCACAAAATCGCCAGTTTAAAGGCTATGGACGAACATTTCACCTGTAAGTATGATTGAAAAGGAAAGAAAATTGTGAGATGAAAGAAAAATTAAAGAAAAAGGGGGTACATACCGTCCACTAGTTATACTTAGTGCCGACACCCTATATTAAGAGCATATGAGCCATCTATGCCTAATCTGCTGTATTTGTTTTAAAAGGCAGCACATTTTTAGGCCCAAGCAGCGGCGACAGCAGTGCCGCTGCAAGGCCCTATTGTTTTTGAAGGAATTCTTATTAGGGCCCGAGCAGCGGCGGCACCGGCGGCGGTGCCGCTGCGAGGCCCTATTGTTTTTGTAGGAATTCTTCTTCTTATTAGGGCCGGAGCAGCGGCGGTGGCGGTGCCGCTGCGAGGCCCTATTGTTTTTCAAGGAATTCTTATTAGGGCCCGAGCAGCGGTGGCGGCGGTGCCGCTGTGAGGCCCTATTGTTTTTCAAGGAATTCTTATTAGGGCCCGAGCAGCGGCAGCACCGGCGGCGGTGCAAGAATAATTCCTCATATAAATAATGTTGATGTTTTTAATACAATAAAATGGCTGCATGGGAATAATATACATACAGGCACATGAAAAGTAAAAACGCCAGAAAGGCAGAAACAGATAATTTTGTAAAGAGAGTAACAACACACTGTGGTGTGTTGTGGTGTATTGTTATTAATGTGACCGCATATCATACCTTCTTCATTTTTACCCTATCATGCTATGTTCAGATGGCTGGTATAAAAACTGCCTTTTATCTAAAATATTCTGGAGAAAGCAGAACGGATGCAACTAAGCACTTTCTTGGAGTAAAATAACATCTTTTTCAAGTTTGGATGTAGTAGTAACGGGACTCAAAAGTCCTGTCTGAAAATTTCTTGACCTGATTTGCTTAGTCCATCTCCGGTGTCTGACGAGGAACTAGACGCGGAGGCGGCTGTACACTTGTTAGCGATGTGGCGAATCCTTTTTTAGTGGGTCTGCATGTTTGTCGTGCTGCCGTTGTATGGCTTCTTCACACGGCATTCTCTGCATCTTATTCTTCAGGCTCCTCCGTACCACTTTGAATTTCTTCACCGTCAACACCGACCGGCTCGGATGTCCTGATCGGCTCAAACATGTAAGGTTTGACAATGCCCACTTCTATGGGCTCCTGCGTAACAGAATTCACCTATTCCTCCTCATATTACGCAACGTTGCTCGCCATTGAGCGTACCGTGTAACACTGGGAAACTACGCAGTATATAAAGTGCTATAGGCTGACGTCACTACACCCACAAAGCCTCAAAGAGTCTGGTAGGTTTGGAAACACTCGGAATGCGTCATTAAAAGCTCGTTAATCAAACTATGTTTTCCAACTTGCCGGAAATTAGGGCTATGTATTACAAAATATATTGGCAATGAGATTATGATCTTTTAAGACACCCTATAAAATCTTTGATTCTTGACCTATAAGCAGTGTCTGACCAAGCCATTATAGCAAGGATTTTAAATCCAAATGAGAATGCAGTTCTTTAGAGTTACAATGGTGGGGGGGGGGACTCTTACACTTTGTGTTTTCAAACGCCATGGTATTGGATGTGGTATTGGACACAGCCAGGTATCAGTATAGGTAATGAGGGCCAAGAAATGGAATTTGAAACATTTATATTGGGTAATATCTCCTGCAAGTTTACAATCAGCATTATAAATTAAATAAAAAAAAAATAAACAGAAGTTTGTCAGTTTCATATGGATTTGAGATGACATAGTGACTGGAAAATGAGAAAGAGATACCATACCTTCCTCCAGTTCATTGTTGTCATTGTTTTCATGATCTTGCACCAATGTATAATGGGTTATGGAGAATTTAAAATCTACAAAATTAATCTCCTGAGATTTCTCCACCCAAGTGCCACTTGTATAGTCACACTGTACAAACAAAGAAAGACCACTGTCAAACACAAGAATCAAAAACAGTAATGTCAAGTCAAGTTTGAAATTGATTTACCTTTTCTTTGGAGAATTTTCCCATTGAGTTTCCAATTAGCTTCCACTCATTTAAGACTTCTTCAACCCTGGAGACAAACCTTTAAAGTAGAGAAAATAATGTTTTGTGTGTCATGATTATTTAGACATAAATGATACACTGACATAAGCCAACATCAGAGTTGAGAATATCTGATGTAAACTAGGCTAAGAAATTGTGTAAGGGAATGTTCTCGCCGTTGGGCATTGTCCGGAGAGATATCAGCTGAATGATCTCTTGAATAAACATGTCTATATCTAACTAATTGACCAATTAGTATTACATAAATTATACAACAAATCAAATATTGTTACAGTGTGTCAAAGTCCATTAACTGAGTGTGGTATATAGTAGTGGCCAATCCAGTCTGTGACAGATAAAAAGCATCTCGTTGTAGCCAAAGAGATCATATCCCACTTTAAGTCCCCTACCACAGTGGTTCTAAACCCCAGTCCCCGAGTACCCCTATCCAGACTCTTTTCCATGTCTCCCTCAGCCAACACAGCTGAAGATCGTTATCAGGATTCATTCAGAGCTAGCAGATTATTTGATTGCTTGAAGCACCTGTGTTGGCTGAGGGAGACATTGGCTGTGTCCGAATGACCATCCTTATCCCCTAACCCCTCATTCACTACATACCTACTAATATGTAGTGCCCTGCTTGACGATTCGGACAGCCAGCTCACTACTTGCTCCTCGTCGCATATCACATGACCACCATACCCGTCACGACGCACTGACTGGTGCATAAATCTCGGGCTATTTATTGTGAATGAAAATGTTTTAAAAATGTACTTTAGTTCCTTTGTTGTACATTATTCAACTAAAACAAATATTTAATGCCTCACTTTGATTATCGCGCTGCGCTGTTGCTTGCGGCATTTTTTCCTCCTTGCAATGCATTGTGGTCTATATCAACCCGGTTGAGTAAGTATCGATGTGCACTGTGGGTAAGTTTGAGTGCCCTACATTTTCGCTCCCTGGACATACTCCTACAAAATGGTGTGACCCCTTAGTAGGGCACTATATAGGGAGTAGGGTGCACATTCGGACACAGCCATGGTAAACCAGCTACATAGGGGTACTTGAGGTCCGTGGTGAGAACCACTGCCTTAACAGAAAGAAGTTGGAAGATGTCTGGGGCAGTGTTTCCTCTACATTCTTTCATTTAGTAGTGGTGGCCCGCTTCAAGGCTGCAGGCGAGAGGCAGGGTAGTGCAGCACACAGCGGTACACCGGATGGAATATTGAAAAATATGACAAAAAACATTACGAATTTGCTTAGTCCCCCACGTTGACAAATATTGACAGCTGCTGCGCAAAGTTCACACAGTAAACGAGATTAGACATCGCTGCTCAGCCGATATGAATGTGACGTCGTTAAAATACCGTCAGCGATCACTGCCCTTAGGCTAGGAGTGTTCAATATCATACCTTCTACGATATTACCGGTGTATTTTTTTGGGTGATAAAAATTTGAAATATATCACGACATTGACGTGACGATGTAATGCGTAACATGATACGTCTTCGTGTCAATTTGGACGTACATGCGTCGTTCGCTGCTGCATAAAACAATGTCGGCGCGTGTGAGGCTGCAAGAGCTACAGCCAGTCCTATTGCGTCTTTGGCAAAGTTGGAGTGAGCTTCGTTGTGTGGAGGCTGTTTGCTTACAAGAGGTCAAATATAATTTCCAAAAAAAAAAAAAAAACCAAACAATCGTTTGCAAATTGTGCAGGAAAACTGTTGCTGTAAAGTTAAGCACAGATGCGCCGGCTAAAGACAAGCGAGGGGGACATGGAAGCAACTTGTGTTGTTTGGGGTGAACAAAAGTTCATTAATTACTGAAGCACTCTTGATTAGACGCACTCCTTATGAAAAAAAAAAAAAACAGACAGCGGTTGGTTAATACTGAAGCGGACGTGTATTTTTTGGCCAAAATAAACAATCTGAGGTGTTTATTTTACCCATCTCGTTCACGTGAGTTTGTGATGCTACCCGGCCGCTAAGCTAACGTGCACGCAACGAGACGGTGTTTGCGTTGCTTTTGCACAGTCGCGTATGCACATTTGTGTTTTTCATACCCGCTAGTAATGTCTACAAGCAATCGCGGCATTTTCTCGCACCTATGATTAACCAATCAGAGGCATTCACAGTAAAATAATGTTCACAGGAGGGTTACCCCTGGTTTTCACCGGTTGCGGTTGCGGTGCGGTTGCGGTGCAGTTGCGGTGCGGTCCGGCGACGCAAGCAATTAGATTCCATTCATTCGAATGGTGCAGTTTACACCGCTTGCGGGTGCGTTGCGTGTCGACTGCGGAAGGCCTGCGGCGTGCCGCAAGCCTTCCGCAAGGATAGACCTATTTTCTATTTTTGCCGGACGCCGCAGCGGTAGGCCTCCGGCAAATGGCAAGCTAGCACAAAACACATCGAGCGGGACAGGAAGACCGAGGCAGTTTCAAAATAAATTTCCGGTTACCTTTCAGAATAAAACACTCGCCAGCTCCTATTTTGCAAGTTTTTCAGCAAAACGTGACGTGGGCGTCGCCGGGCCATGTGCTCATTCGCGGTTTAGACACCAGCGAACATGGACGAGGAGAGGTTTATATTGGAGGTGGAAAACCACAAAATAATATATGACACGGCACATCCTTTTTATAAGGACTGTAATGTATTGTGAGTTTGATGTTCGCGATTGCTTGTTGTGCCCGTCTCGCTTGCCGTACTGAGCGGCAGCCGGACCCGGAAGACAGAAATAAAGAGTGGACCCTCACTGACCCGACTCTCGTTATTAATATACTTTACAAGGACAACCAAAAAAAGGATGCTGCATGGAATCTCATAGCAGAAGAAGAAGAAAAGGTTAAATCAAAAGAAGTCCACCTCTCTTTCTGCTTCTCTGTTGAGCACAGACTTTCTGTATGTTTGTCGTTGTGAAATGCTACATGATCGCGCGCGCGCGGTCCCGCGAGACACGTTGGGAAGTGGGCGGCGACGGAGCTGCCGGACCGCAGCTGTGCGGAGCCGGTGTGGATTGACAAAAAAATTGACCCGTCCGGAGCACGCAGTCAAGACGCACCGCACCGCAACCGCACCGCAACCGCATCCGGTGAAAACCCGGGGTGACCGGTTGCGGCAAAAATAGCCACTACCTAAAAAAATCGCAAGAGGGAAAACCTTTTTTAGCAATACACTTGCCTTCGATGTACAAAGCATGACAACACCAACTAGCTGCTACTGTACCAGTGGCGACAACTCCTCCCACCTCCACCCCCTTACAACACGAGGATCAACCACACAGGAGAAAATAATGGACTTTCTTGACTCATGCAATTTGCCACCGACTTCTGAAGGTATGTGGTTTCATTGTATTGGCTAAGTAAATGTGATTTATTTGCTTGAAGGAGTTATACGTTACAATTCGCATGGTTAACACTACCTGGCCTGTTTTTATTTTGATTTTATTCCATTACAGTTACTATATTTGCGATTTGTTTACATTTCAATTGTGAGGAAAAAAGTTTGGCTAAAATATTGCGCTGCAATAAAAGTGCTATTATTCCGAAGCGCGAGTCACAAATCTATTGTTCAGTAATTATTACCAATATCGTCAAAAATATAATCACCGCAAATGTCCTTGAAATATCGTGATATTTTTAAGCCATATCAACCACCCCTGTTTGGGGTGTTCCATAATATACCTTCTACAATATTACCGGTTTATTTTTGGGGGGATATAAATTTGAAATAGCGCAAAATTGGCGTGATGACGTAATGCGTAACATTATTCGTTTTTATTTGGATGTACATATGTTGCTTGTTGATGCATAAAAACAATGTCGGAGCGTGTGAGGCTATGAGGTGCAGCCAGTTCTGTCGGCAAAGTGGGAGTAAGCTACCTTCGTTGTGTGGAGGCTGTTTGGTTACAAGAAGTCAGATATGATGAAAAAAAATACAACTGTTTGCAAATTCTGCAGGAAAACGGTTACGATTTAAGATAAGAAGATGCCCAGACTAAGACACGCGAAGAGGACATGTAAACAGTTCGTGCCGTTTGGCGTGAACAAAAGTTCATTACTGAAGTTCATTACTCATTATACGCACTCCTTACGGAAAAAGGCAGACGGTCGTTGGATAATACTGAAGTGCTCGCGTATTGTTTGGCCAAGATCAACAAACCACGGTGTTTAATTTACCGTGATAAGTAATTCGCCACCTAGTTGACATGACTTTGCGATGCTACCGGCCGCTAAGCTAACGTGCTCTCAACAAGATGGCGTGCGTTGCGGTTGCGCAGTGGCGTAAACAAGCACATTTGTTACTCATACCCGCAAGTAATGTCTACTACCAATCACTGCATTTTCTCGCTCATCTTACTCAACTCAACTCAACTTTATTTATATAGCGCTTTCTTAGTGACCAATCAGACATTCACAGCAAAATAACGCTCGTAGGAGGGTTACCATTTACGGCAAAAAAAAAAAAAGAAAACTGTTTAAACAATCACAGGGGAAAAACATTTTTCAACAACCGACTTGCCTGCAATGTACAAAGCATGACGCCACAAACCAACTGCTGCCGAATCATTGGTGATTTTCTTTTTTTTTTTTTCAGTTGTACAAGCCGCGGGAGCGCGCACGCTGTTATAGTGAAAATCTTTTAAACTGCGAATGATAAAACATCTTTTAAACTGCTTTTCCAATTTTATTTTTGAAAACGGATCTTTTATTTTGAAAACGGGATGTCGTTCTCTGCGCAAGTGCACCTTCGAGCACACTACCGTAAATCCTAGAAAAGGGTGAACAGAGAGATCGTTTTCTCGGCGCGCTCCCATCCAAGGCGCGGATAGTCCCGGTCGAACATTTCTAAATTTTTGCCCCTACATGGCACACAGTCACGACGGGTTTACGCACACCTCACGCTACTTTATGACTAGTTTGCGCACTGGCACGACTCCAGTCGTGCCACAAAATCGTGCACTTGTCAGCCTTGCATAGCCACATGGGTCTCCCAGGCGGAGGAGCGAACCCACGCCAACCGGCACCGAAGGCAGTGACGGTTCCACTCACCTAGGAGCACTCGGCAGCGGTTTCTGCTCCAGCTCGCTTCTCCACAGTGAAGTCCGCCAGGGCCCCGCGCATCAGCATCGCGCCATTACCATCGTCATGCATAGTCTGCATATTGTCTCGTCGACATCTACCGGCTCGTTTTTTTAATCCGGGCTGAAGCCAAAATACTGCAGAAGCAGCGCCTTTTTTTGCAACCAATGCAGTTGCGTCGGGAGCTGCTAGCCATCGTCTTAAGTTGTTCCGGTTCATAGGCTGTCACATAACTGTCACATGATTAATTATTGCTATTAGCTTTTTTTAATGGTTATAAGTAAATAATTATATTAAGTTAAAAACATGTACACGTTATATTTTCTCTCAAAAAATATTTTTACATCATATTTATTTTTCTTCTTTTTCTTTTTTCTTTTTTAAATGGCGGTATTTAAAGTGACACCGTGGGATACCTTATTACCGTATTACCACCCAACCCTACTGGGGAGACTAAATAGTGACACTGAATTATAGACCCTTCCAGCTGACGTCACTGCTTCGCTCTCGCAGCGCCTCCCGGGGGGTAAACATCCCATAACAAATGAATGTAGAGAGCTTGCTTTTTGGTGAGTATTTTCGTTAAAAGGTGGGAAATATGTCAAGTGTCACAAAAAACGTCCCGAGTAGGACACTACATTACTGCTAATCATTGAAACCTGTCGTTTGGAGCTGCGAGCTACAAAAAAAATAAAATTTGTTGGGGGGCAAAGTGGAAGTGGAAGCCTAAGGTATGTTGTTTTTGGTTGAAACAGTATGTCTTATCACTACTTTCATGGTGTAAATTGTCATTCATTTGATCGTTTGTCCCCGTTTGTGTCATCTTGCTGTATATCAAAGTCTACGAGCCATCTTAGCTTGCTAGCTGCTAACAAACAGACCGCACGCCATTCACTACACATTCCTCAGCAGAAACCAAGCCCGAGTTAAAGTATTAATTGTAATAATAGTGTTAAATCGTTAACTTTTTGTTCAAAATGACTTGAATGCTTATGAAAAAAAAGTTTCACGAAAGATAATATGGCTCATTCATCACGTCTGCCTCAAATTTACAATCAGAGGTTAATGTTATGACCAGCTTTATATGAAAAAGAGAAAAACTCCCTGATATAAAATTATCTGAGCATATCCTTGTACTTTTTGTTGGTGCAAGGTAGTCGTGTCGTAGTTTCGCTCGCTGTCGCGCTAGGCATCGTGCTAGTTTTTCACTCCTCACTGTCTTCCGTCTGGTTTCGAATCGCTGCAGGCAGCCGAGAGAACGAGCTCATCTCTGTTTGAGCTATGAGAGCATCCGTCGGCCGCGCACAAGTTCACTATAGCATTGGTAGCTGATTTATCAACTGTTTGACCTATTTTCTAGCTCACACTGATTGTTTTCTAATTCACTCGCATTGGCGCCCTGCCCCCACCGCTAGGGGCGCACTTCAACTTGACGTCACACTGGAAGGGTCTATTGACAAGCTGAGTGGTAATCACTATGAACTGGTACAAAGTGTGTATGTTTCAACTTCAAGCAAATGTACAAGTAACCAAGACAGTATAACTACATTACCTTTCCCATTCAGAAGCAGTGGTGAAATCTGTGATCTCGAACACCTCTGATTCGGACTAGAATAGAAAATAAATTTTTTAAACACAGATACTCTGTTGTTGTATTGCGCGACAGCGGGGCGAAGTTTTACGTTATTTCCCTTCAATGATTCGTGCCTTTGTAATTTAACTCACATCAGCGACAGCAGCCATGTCAACATTTAACGTTGTCGTTGTCAATTTGTTGTTTCTGTTTCTTCTTCTTCTTCTTCTTCTTCTTCTTCTTCTTCTTCTTCTTCTTCTTCTTCTTCTTCGTCGTCGTCGTCGTCGTCGTCTTGGTCTTCTTCGACGGAAAGGAGAGAGAGCGAGAGAGAGAGAGAGAGAGAGAGAGAGAGAGAGAGAGAGAGAGAGAGAGAGAGAGAGAGAGAGAGAGAAGAGAGAGAGAGAAAGAGAGAGAGAGAGAGAGAGAGAGAGAGAGAGAGAGAGAGAGAGAGACTAATAGCAACGGAAACAGAGAGAGAGAGAGAGACTAATAGCAACGGAAACATTCGAAACCTAATAGCAACGGAAACATTCGAAACCTGCAGAATTACTCGGAACCTACAAAATGATTTGGTTCAGTGGGTCCATTCCTGATGCCATTAATTTGGCTAAACAGAGGAATTTTGTCTTCGTCATCGTGATTATAGGTATGTGCTTCCATTTTTGCCGATAGTTTCCTTCACACTCTTTTCAGCCTGACATGAGGATGTGTAGATTGAGAAAAACGTCATTTCCAAATATGAAGTCAAGGCCTGACTTACATTTAAGTACGCATGACAGTACATGACTGCGATTCCCTCATATTTGAAATAACACTTGAAAATGTGATACTTACATGAACTTCATTGCCTTTGATTCCAAAATGTTATGTAAAGGATTTAAACAACCCCTAAATACCATTCAATAACTTCCGTCAGTGACTGGACTGCTTTTTATATAGCGCTTAATATCTACGTTTACAGTCATGTAAAATGTATTTTTATAGCACTTCTCACTCGGACTCAGACAAGGCCTGACTTACATTTAAGTAGGCATGACGGTACATGACTGCTATTCCCTCATATTTGAAATAACACTTGAAAATGTGATACTTACATGAACTTCATTGCCTTTGATTCCAAAATGTTATGTAAAGTATTTAAGCAACCCTCCAAATACCATTCAATAACTTCCGTCAGTGACTGGACTGCTTTTTATATAGCGCTTAATATCTACGTTTACAGTCATGTAAAATGTATTTTTATAGCACTTCTCACTCGGACTCGCAAACTCGCATTATATCGTTAATGATGTTAATGTCTTGTTGAGTAGTCACTCAACAAGACATTAACATAAAAAAAGACCTGAAATCTGTATAATGCACTAGCCCAGTGGTTCTCAACTTTTTTTTCTTCCCCCCCAGCCAAGTAGGGTAGAGTGGGGTAAGATGATCCAATTTTTCCGAATTTGTTCTGGATACAAGGAAATACTATAGAGAAAAAATGAAAATATAGTCCCTTATTTTAGGATGTCTGCTATAAAATGAAATGATCAGAATGCATCTCTGACAAAGCTTCACAAAATAATGACCAGGATTGCGCCGGCATCACCGGCCATATTTCCCTCTTGGGGTTGCTTGATGTTCTCCTCCTCCTCCTCCATTCTCTCGCGTGTGTCCGTGTCAGCTTCACCACTAGCCACTAGCTAACTTTCGAAGTGAAGTCGGACAACTTGGACTCTATCATCTTACTGGAACTTTTGCTGGGTTTCTTTTGAAAGAGCGGCATCTCATCTGACCCACACACGTAGTGTAGAGTCGACTTTACAGAGTATGATTAAGGATTCTGAAGAAAGGTAGCGGAGCAAAAGCGAGCACGTCCCCAGCAAGCCACCATTACCGGAAGTCATTACTGTATGTATTAAGCCTGATTTATGCTACTGCATTTGCTCTTGCGTTAAAGACCGGTGGGGTCGGTTGCAGGAGAACTCTCCATCAAGTTGACTCTTTTGTACTCACGTCTGTCCTCAGTCAGGTCAGCCTTTCTTGTATATAAGCAATGTGTCGACGGGAAATCCTCCCACACAGTCAGAATTTGGACCTTGGTCCACACAAAAGGCGCACCTCACTATTAGGCGCACCGTCGATTTTTGAGAAAATTTAAGACTAAAGTGCACCTTATAGTCGTGAAAGTGCGGTGTATATATATTAGATCTGTCAAACAATGAAATTTTTTTGACCAGATTAATTACGTCTTACAATTTTGATTAATCACGATTGATTACGATTAATTGCTTAATTAAAATGTCTTTCACACTGGTGACATCACAAGAAACCGTTGTTCAGCAAACACGTGTCGATCAAAACTCGTGACGTACTTTCTGCTGTGGAGACACAGCCATGAGAGGGTTGACTGAGAGGACCGTTCCTGTCTAAGTCCCTCGCCCCCGTCTTATACGTACCTAAACCTCCTAAAGTGGAAACGGGGCTCAAGAAGTGTCCAGTGGCAGCTATTTAACTTTTGTGCAAAATTATCTTTGACAATTTCTTACACAAGAAGTAAAATGATCTGCACTACTTGCTTATAGGTGAAGATGAGCATTCATCCAACCTAATGTCCAGCTGGGAGGATGATGGTGTCACAGAGACGGCTCAAAAATGCTGCGTGGCCATTAAAGTCAATGCCATGAGGTACTGTACTAAGTTCAGCACTTTTCCATGAATGTCAAATGAATAGTTTTCAATGCATTTTTATTCCCTCCTGAAAGTTAAGATTAGTGGTTGAACTGGGTTATCAACATTCATGATTACAGTAGGCAAGAGCAAACATAAGGAATCATGGGGAGGGATAGTTGTTTGACATAACATTTGCAAAATAGTTTTGCATGTACTGTATTTTTCGGATTACAAGTCGCAGTTTTTTTCATAGTTTGACCGGGGTTGTGACTTATACTTTGGTGCAACTTATGTGTGAAATTAACACATTATTATATCATTTCACGTGTTATTTTCACACTAAACCGCAAGAGGGTGCTCTAGGTCTGTGTTGGTAAGTTCAACATTGCCGGTAGAAGAGGGAGCGGCACATCCTCTACCTCCCGAGTTGGGGGAGTTGTTTAAAAGTGACACAGAGGATGAAGATTTCATTGGATTTAGTGATTTGGAGTGAAACTGATAGTTTGGTGAACTTGTTAGCATGTTCTTTCTGCTAGAGTTATATGAATAACTTCGTGATGGGAACATAATACACCCACGGAATGTTGGGACGGAGGGAGAGTTGTTGTTATGTGGAAAAGGGGTGTTAGCCTGTTAGCTTCTAGCTGAGTGGGGAGTTGCTGTTAAGACCTCAGAAGCTGATGTCAATAAAACGCCAGTCTTTGGCTCCGTGCTTCAACACTCCGCCTCCGACTCCCGTCATTGGCTCGCTACAAACTCTTAATATGTTACGTCGTTACTGACATTACCAGGCATGTCAGTCATGTAACGTTAGTATACCGTACACTTATTCAGTCTTTTCTCTCTTTTATTTTTATTTGAAGTTGCTTTTCAAGATGACATGTATGTTTTTGGTGTTGGATTTTACCAAATAAATTTCCCCCAAATATGCGATTTATACTCCAGTGCGACTTATATATGTTTTTTCCTTCTTAATTATGCATTTTTTGGCTGGTTCAATTTATAATCCGGAGCGACGTATCATCCGAAAAATACGGTATGTGTAGTGTCAAAAACAAACAATCTAGAAAGCAACCTATGTTCATTTAACCTTAGCAACGTGACATGATTTCCCAAAAATGAAAATCTATCAAAATTCAGACTGGTTTTCATGTCCACTTTATCATCAGTGCAACACAAAGAAATCTGAAAATTTAGATGGTTTCAGAAGAAATTGAAATTTTGTATGGAGGAAAAACTGATTTTTGGGGAACGCTTTTGTCTTACGTTGCCTGTCTGGTGAAAAGAAAAAAAAATGCCTTCAAATTACTGTAAAGCAGTATACAGGTTTCCCCCCCAGCGTTTTATTAGCCAGGCGACCTACCAGGCTTTCCTTGACCCCCCCAAGCCCCCCAAATAATAATTTTGATTTTGAACTTGTGCACTCTGACTTCCCCGTCAATGTTTTTCGCCACACCCCACTTCGACGAGCCATTCCTGTGCTTGTGTAGCACTGTGCGATCATATTACGATATGATTTGCACTATTATAAAAACGCCTATCATGCCATATAACTCAAAAGTGTTTGTACTTTGGAGAGCCGGGGTGTCAAACTCATGTAAGATCAGGGGGCCACAGGAAGGAAAATATGATACCAAGTGGGCCGGACCAGTGAAATCATGGTATATAACTTCAAAACAATTGGTGTCAGTTATACACAGATTTTTGCTATTTGCAGGCTAGCCTTAAAGAGGCTCAACTTAAAATATATTGTTCCAAAAACACAAATGCAAATAGAACGCGGCAATACTTTGCCCGTATGAGTTCTGGGCATGTTATATCTACCTGTTTTGCATACATATTATTCCCAGAATGCATTGTATGGACCTGTTAATGAAGGATGTTAATCCATTTGTGTTTGTGTTACCAGTAGCTGATTGCGTGTCGTATTCAGCACATTTTTTCGTCATTTGTGTTGGTCTATGTTTTTATTTTATTTTTTCAACAAACCGTAACTCTAGGTTGTGCGTAAAATAATGACATCCAAATCAATTCAGTGTCCAAGTTACAATGCTCATCTGAGCATTGCTTATGAAGCCACAAATTTACATGTTCTGATTTTGGCTGTCTGATGAATTGGTCCATTTCTCATTTTTTTTACTTTACAAGATCATCTCAGAATTAAACCCCTTTGCAGGACTGATCCGGCCCACGGGCTTTACGTTTGATACCCCTGGTGTAGAGAGTGTTGGGTTAGCCTTATTGCTACCCTTGCATCCAACCGTTTAAACTCTGCTCAGTTCAACAAAACAGCCGTAAACATTAAGTCTCACTGTCCAACCCCAAGTAATCGATTGACAGTCTATCCAATACTTAGACTAATGTAAAGGTTTGGTTAGTTGTGGGTTGATTAGTCATGCCTGAAGAGGAATGGAGTGGTTCCGTCATCCCCCCCAAGACTTTTCATTGGATGACAGAAATAGAGATGGGCCGATAATCGGGGCCGATATTTGACATATTGGTACATATCGGTATCGGTCTGTTTTATTAATCTGACGGCCGATATGAGCGATCCATTTAAAACTCCGTCTTTTCGCTTCGAATGCAGCCCAGAGCGTCTCTGTCTGTTATGGAGTCCAACTCCAGCAATGTAACGCCCATAGCAGCATTTGATTGGTTAGCCGTGCAAGAGCCAGAACCAATCAGTAGTGTATGCCTGTATCACAGTAGCCGGTCACACACGCACCCACGGACACAACGCGACAGACACATGCTTCGAAGGTAAGTTAAAAGAGAAGAGACTCCGCCGATCGTTTCACCATGATAAGCTAAACACATTGAATTATGTTGTGTATTAAATGCACTATATGAATGGAGCTGCATTGCCTTGCATTGAATAACAGTGGTGTGTTCAGCTTAGCATGTAGGCTAACACCCAGTAGCTAATTCGCTACTTGAACTACTCGGGGAGGGAATCACACACATTTTCACTTAAGTAAATAATGTTTGTTAGAAAGGTTCCAAATATTAACAGTTGTCATTATTATATTGTCTAGTTCCATGTTAAGAGTAGAGTAACGTCATTATATTTACCTCTCGTGACGCACACATTGCATTCTGGGTCAAGTCCACTACTTGTTGCATAGCGGTTATTATGCAGTGAGATGCCACAGTGACACTAAATAGCGTTTAGTTACTTTATATTGTGTTTATTTGTCGCACTGGTTTGCCATTGTGTGCCTTAAGCTTCGACGTCGATTTGATTGACAGCTCGTTGTGCACCTCGTTAAAGTCCGCTCCGTAACAAATTAAGTGTCTCAAACACCGTTTAACTACACGAACGTGTTCTCTTCCGTATGTTTGGCATTAGTAGAGAAGTGCACTAAAGTATAGTGTGCTTATTTGCTCGTTTTGTCTCTCTTTTCACGTCATGTCTGCCGTCATTTGGGACATTATCCTCTCAATGGATGCCACTAATATGTAACATCTACGGCCGTACACGGCTGCAATTAATGTTCAGTGATGTAATTTCGTTACGTGCATCATACTTTGAATAATGAGCTCATGTTTGGTGTGTTGTATAACTTTCTCGTGTGTTAGTAACTATTCATGTGGACAGCTAAGATAGTGCTTGTTAATGTGAATTAGCAATGTTGCAGCCCAGTTATTACTTAGACAAGTACATCTGTGCCATTAAGTGATACAGTACAGTACAGTAGTGAGAGAATGGTGTGCCCATATACACACACGTGTCTATAAGTGTAAAACACATTAAACAGCAGAAAGTGGCAGCGGTCCACCGCAACAATGTCTGTTTAACCAAGTTATTCTTACTATTATTATAACCAAGTTATTTTACTCGACCTTTTTCTGCGTTGATTGGGGCATCCTAAGTGGCAGTAAACTACATGATGAAGTGTCTTTTGACAGTTCTCTTGTAGAGAGGAGTAGCATGATATTGCTGTTCTCGATTTAAGATCCTCAGCTTATCAAAACTGTCTATATGGTAACAATAACAATAATCATAATAAGGTCTACAAGAACTGTGGTGTTCAGGGATGAATAGTTTTTCTCATGGAATTTTTTTATTTATTTTTGCTGTAGTAATAAGTAATGCCACAGCTGATGCACATTTTGAATGACAGGGTTCCTCCTATTACTTCAAAATATAAAAATATAACATTTATAGAATAAAACTACAAGTATCCCAAATGCTATAAAAGGTAATGTCACATTGGCCCCCACATTTAACTCCCCCCGCCACCAACGTCTTATTGCAGATACAAGGATGTAAAATGAAAAGTGTAGTGTGAGAATCCATTGTAAAGAACGGTTAGGGTTTGCATTATTCAAAAATTTGGTGCCAACATTTTAACTTTTACTGCAAATGAATATCGGCTTCAAATATCGGTTATCTGCCTCCTTGACTACCGATAATCGGAATCGGTATCGGCCCTGAAAAAAGCATATCGGTCTATCTCTAGACAGAAATAACAAGTAGCTCAGGCACGAGATTCTCGCAGTTTAGCATAATTATGACGGCTGGCCACACGCCCTGCTTAGTAACGATGGCGTAGACCAGGTGTTGTAGTTTTAATCACACATTGAAATTTCCCAAATTTGTAGTTGTCATACCACTTTTAAAAACTTTTAGGTGATGATTCAAGTCCAAATGGACATTTTATTATATATATTTTTTAGGGGTGTAACAAACAATTAGAGTCGGAAAATCACTTTTGATTGACAAACCAAATTGAATCATTACATTTCAAAATCATCCTTGATTCGTATTGCATTCCGTGTATCAAGAATAAGATATGTATTAAAATGGCTTTCACGAGAGATGT
This sequence comes from Festucalex cinctus, assembly GCF_051991245.1. Taxonomy (NCBI): domain Eukaryota; kingdom Metazoa; phylum Chordata; class Actinopteri; order Syngnathiformes; family Syngnathidae; genus Festucalex; species Festucalex cinctus. The sequence goes on along the minus strand of NC_135421.1, from coordinate 2,530,493 downwards.
ACGCCAGATATAAATCAGTTTGACTTGCTGAAGATTTGTTGTTTCTTTCAATTTCATTGCCTTGGGATAGTTTGTGCTGTCACAAGTCTTTCGCTTCAGACACGCTTGATAAACACCGGAGATGACTGAAGCAGTCGAGACTTTCTTGGTGATGCCATGTGAGAAACGGTGGTCTCAAATCAGGCTCATACCTCGGCTTTCTCACACAGCTGTTGTCATCACCTGATGTGAGACCTACCCCTCTGAGAAATGGGCCCTGGCCCCTTCTTTCTCATCAGCATGCCAAAATATTGGCAAAATATTAGCCCGTAAAAATGAACAATTACCTGCTTCATTGTGTAATGGTGGGCAGTTAATCATGCTTTCCTTTGTCCTAAAAAGTAAAATTTGATATATGTGATTTCACTTACCTATTTATCTGCTTCTTCCCACAGTGATACGTGCATGCAGTTCTCACAGATCTGTATCTTTTTTTTCATTGCTCTTTGCCAACAAACATATTGTACCGTAGTGTACAATGTTACGGTAGTATAAAATGTAATATTTATGCATTTAATTTTATTTGTATGCATAGCAACAGAACTTGCACGTGCTCTGAACATATTCTTTAACAACCTCTGCCTGAAGATCCAGTGGTGTGTATTCCCTCAAGTTTCTTTATTGGGGAGAATGGTATTCCTTTGGAGGTAATTGCTGGCAGTGTGCCTGCTGAAGAACTACGGATTAGAATCAATAAAGTACAACAGGTACGATCCCTGACTTTGGATTGCACATTTTGATATCTGTCTTCATCTGTCAAGTCCTATTAAGTATTTTGTAAATGGTGTGTAACCCATAGGGCTAAACGATTTATTGTTTTCAGATCAAAATTACAATTTCAGTTATCTTGATCGTCAAAGCTGTGCGTGTGTGTGGGTGTGTGGGCGTGTGTGCTTGCGTGCGTGTTTTTTTGTTTTTTTTTTGTTTTTTTTATGTAGCAGATAATTTATGCACAAGGTTTTCAAAAAACACCGCATACAAGTTGGGGTTGCCCCCATGTCGCCGACATGCACAAATTTAAAAATGGCCGGCAATGAAGATTAGAATGTCATATGTCAGCAAAACACCACTTCTTCTATGGCCATTGGTGTGAGGAATCCATTTCTGAACTAATTTTTCAATTTAAAGGTCATTTTCAAGGACACAGGCTACTTTCAATGTTACCTTGTATTAGAGCTGTGCACAGATGGGTGGTAATTCGTACATTCACCTGAGTGAGCGTGACAAGGCAGGCAGCCATCTCAGAAATGACAATCACAGACAAACAGCTGTTGGATGGTCTGTCGAAAGGTTTGTTGGATGGTCTGTCGCCGAGATAGCCAAAGTGCCTGTTTTCCGGGAACGTTTGTCAACCATCCCGTCTGACCTAGAAAAAAAATTGACTGTTTGCAGGGTGCCATTCTGCTTACTCTACAGTAAGCCTGTCCTGGGATATATAAAATTTATTTAAACAAAACACACACACGCACAGGAACAAATGGCTCTTCCACGCTTAACATTCTGCCCATCATACATTGTCTATTTTAGCTCTAGTGCAGTACAGTGCATTTCGATTGGGTAATTTTTTGGGATGCACGATATTTATCGAACCGATAAGATAACGACCGATTTGGGAAAATATGACGTCATTTTTTATCGGCCCGATAGGTACAGTTTCGCTAATGAAAAGGTCTGATAGATTTATTAAAGTCTGTACACTGCTTGCAACGCAAGCAGCCTACAATAGACCAAGTTGCGCTGCTTACGTCATGTATAGACCACGTCACGCTGATTACGTCATCTATCAAGACCGGCCTCGCTTGGCCCGCCCCACACTACTGTAGTAGACTAGCACGGCGCAATCAACATGTCCTCCTCACCAGTGTGGTAGTTTTTCTCCATGGCAGAAGATCATAACCTTTTCAGCAAGGATTCAAAGAGGGGGAAAGACGGCTTTTGCTCACCTGAAAATCCATCATCATGGCAAAGCCGTTTTGAACGAACGTGAATGAGGCACAGCTGCAGCAGCTAATGGCACTAAGCTAACGGCACTAAGCTAACAAGCCAGCAAGGCAGCAACAACAAGGCTAAAGCCATTAATGCCAAAGTTATGGCATTCATAGCGCTAGACAAAAAAGTATTTGGGTGCCATGTGCAACACCCAACAGAAAGTCCCCCATGGACAGCGCATCACATTTTGAGTTCCAAAATTCCTCTGGAAGGAAGCATTCCCAGTTGTGCGTTTCACCTGGCGCCATGATAATTTGGAGGCATATGTAACAGCCCACGACGTACAAAAAAAAAAAAAAAAAAAAGTCTCTTGGAGCGCGCATAAGTGTGCGAGCCGAAAAATTTTGGGGTATTTTTATTGTTAATTTTAATATTAAATATTATTTAGTTAATATTTAATATCACTGTATAGGTATAAAATTAAAGGGGAAATATTTTGGACTGACATAGGTTAATGCGCACACACACTTTCATTAATATAAGCAGCACTGTAGTGAGTCAAATGACACAATCACATGCCCACAAATTTGCCAATACATTGGAATGCACAGTTTTCGGAACTGGCTCGTGCCCCGGGAGAGGAAAACAATGACATCACCGTAAAGCGCTACTACTGCGTTACTAAGCCATCTCCCGCTTGGGTTCTTAGTGCTCTTCTTAATCACTCACTCACCTTAATCACTCACTCACAGAAGCTTACATGTGTGAATGAGTGAGTTAAAAAAAAATAAAAAATCTGTACGTGCTTTCAAATTGCCGTGGGAGTGACATCACGCAGCTGACACGTTCGCCCGGCCCCATTTGCGACGCGCCACCCCCCTGCTCTGCCATTGGCTGGAGGGGTGTAAACACTGTCTTTCCACAGAAACGTCCCGCTGTTTACAAAACAAACACAAAATGGCAAAATACAGGCTGGGGGGGGGTGCGGGTTTAGGACAAACTCACCACCAGAAATGAAAACGAGCCCTGATCTGTAAATTGGGAAGTAGTTTGATTGTTTAAATCCTGTATTTAAAAAGTGCCTTTTCCAGAGTGAAACTGGCAGAGAGTGCATTTAACAGGAAGTCCGCCATTTTGATTTTATTTTTGGGAATTGCACACCATTTTTGGCCTTTTGATGAAATTTTGCACACACAAAGCATGGCAAAAACATTTTTGACGGTCCTTGTCCTATTTGACAGTACCCCAACATGGCCTGGGTTGCGAGGGCCCTTTATAACTGCTCGCAGCTCTAGTTTAATTTGTTTTAGCACACAAGGCATTTTAATCATATTTAGTTCTCACTATACATTTGTTTATATGGTCTCACTTTGTCCACTAATAAACAAGCATGCTATTTAATTAATGAAACACAAACACAATTTCAGTCACCTGACCTCCTAGACACCTGAACATAGCTTTTAAGGGGCCCATAATCTATGCCCATATTTGGACTTCCTGGATCGATGTAATGACGATGTGTGTGTGTGGTGCACGTTCACTCCTTATGGTTCCACCGACCGCAGTGACATTGTCTCCTTTTGGTTTAATTTCACTAATCCCCACACTTTATTTTAATTTTTATCTTTGTTCTGAACTCGTGCTGAGAGTCTGCCTGTGCAGCGCCCGCACGCCCCAGAAAAGTATGTTGGCGACAAGAGACGGACCAGAAACACTGACGAGTAATCACGATGCCCAAGATATCCGCGCCACTACATTAAAGTGAAATTCTGCTTGTGCCGACTGCTTGTACTACACTTTGTCTGCTTGTACCTTTTGAAATTAGATTAACTACCAGTTTTTCTCCTTTTTTTTTCTTTTCGTGCAATGAATCACATGTCTATGCTTTCCTCAGTACAGTTGAAGAAATTACAGTTGCTCAATTTGTGTGGACTTCTTCAGATGTATGCACAAAAAAATGGCACTGGAATGGTGTCACAAGAGAGAGCTGCTTCTATGATGACTAGTCAAACACAACCTCCCATGGCTATACCCTCAGCTTCTTCAGTGCCCCTCATACCACCAGAAGACGTTAAGAGGCCCTCTGCGGTGGAAGACTTAGAACCTAAAGAGGACACTAAAGGTAAAAATATCAAGTCAACTTTAAAATATCTTGCTGATATCATATAAATAACCATCCATCCATCTATTTTCTTGACCGCTCATTCCTCACAAGGGTCGCGGGGGGTGTTGGAGCCTATCTCAGCTGGCTTTGGGCAGTAGGCGGGGTACACCCTGGACTGGTTGTCTCTGCGTGTCCTGCGAGTGACTGTCAAACAACCGTCCACACTCACAAACACACCTAGGGACTATTCGGAGAGCCCAATTAACCTGCCATGCATGTCTTTGGAATGTGGGAGGAGACCGTAGTGCCTGGAGAAGACACAATTGGTTTCCTTTTTTATATAATAAACAGTTTTTATTTCTAAAAAAACACAAGACATAACTTACTTTCCAGTATTCGATTAGGCATTCTGTATAAAGAATAAAAGTGCAAATATCTCTGGCATCTTATTCCCTGATTATTTTTTTTTTTTTTAAACGATTAAGTATCAAAATAAGAACTTAACGTGGGCAATGCCATTATCTTGGTCATGTGATCGTGATGACGTATCTATTGCGTAAACGACAGCCGCCTTCGTTCATTTGAATGGGAGTTTGCTGACGTTATGGGTGAGAAAAATGCCGCCTTATATCACCAAATACTGCGTCAAGACTGATAGGAGTAATCCTCAGCTCAACAGGTTTCATGTCATTCCATGGGAGCGTGGGGCAGTGGGGGGTGGCCTCTCCTAATGTGGGATAAAGTACGCTGAGCACACATGTAGCTGGCCTAACAGAGTCAGCTGGATGTTTATCGTCAGGCTAGGGACCTTCCACAACTTCTATTTCCAGAATGACCAATGTCGATGGTGTTAACTGTAAACTTGAACCTCTGTAACACGCAACTTGCAGACAGTCCCCAATTTGTACTCGGTATGAGCCGCCTGAACGCATTCTCCTTTTCGAGCCACAATTTCACCTTCACTTTAGGCTGGACACAAATCTTTAGCAAGTCCCTCGCGGCTGTACTGTTTTTGAAGAAGTGCTTCTTTGATATAGGGTAGAAGTCACTCTTTGATGTCTGCCATGAGATGCAATTTCTCGTTTTCACACTGCAGGAACCAATGATGGAACTTGCTGATGTACCCTGGGAGTTTGTCCATAGTTTGCGTTCACACACAAAACTGGTCCTGGGTCTGGAGGGGCCGGAACAGTACTACCTAAGCTTCTAAGCCTGAGGATGGCATTGTAGTAGTCTGAGGAGGGCGTGCGGTGCAGACAATCGATGATTGGTTGTTTGAATTTGGGGGGGTGTTGCACAGCCGCCATAAGCCTAACTGCAGCAAACAAATGTTGTTGTTGTTGTTTTTCTTTTAAGTGTGAGCGTGTGGTATTTACAATATTTACTAGTTATTATGTCCTCATGAGTCGCAGTATTTTAAAATGGAGGTAAGGCGAATGGCTTTCAAATTTTCAACCTGCTCTAATTCGCTCATTTTTCATCCGATATAAAAAATGAGAACGTTTGCGTTCCCCAAACCCTTGCCGTTCTAATGGGCCATTTAAGATATAGCTTAAAAGAGAAATTTTATAAATGCATTCTTACCAATGAAATGTGCATGTAGCTCTTTTTGCAGACTTATTGGTACAACAATACACCGCACACAGTGGCAATTTCACCGTAGAGGCAGTAAATAACATGAAAACGCTGCAGGAAATGAGTTTGTTGGGCATAGTGGGTGATAACGTAAAGATGGCTGCCAGGGGCTACACTTCTCACTATGGTGAATCCATTCACATAAAAGTCCATGGATGTTGCTCACTGTAGTCCAAGGAATGCTCAAGGAGTTTGTATGAATGCACAGACACGTGGAAAATTAGAGGGAACATTGCCTCCCGCATTCCAAAGACATGCATGGCAGGTTAATTGGGCGCTCTGAATTGTCCCTAGGTGTGCTTGTGAGTGTGAGTGGTTGTTCATCTCTCTGTGCCCTGTGATTGGCTGGCAACCAATTCAGGGTGTTATCCCGCCTATTGCCCGAAGCCAGCTGGGATAGGCTCCAGCACCCCCCGCACCCATCACAGCACCCTTGTGAGGAGCAAGCGGTTCAGAAAATGGTTGGATGGATGGATGTTTTGTATGGACTTGATTTCAACCAATGGTTCACACACAGCTTTTTATCCTGGGCTTTCAATTGTTGCAGCTGCATATAGCCAGTCAGCTGTGAATACTACAGCGAGTGAATATTCAGATCCTCAAAGTTTATGTTTTCTGAGTGAAGAAGACCCCGATGTACAAAGGTAACACCACACGTGCAAACTGGCTTGTAATTAGTTTTGGCGATCAAAATAATAATGATATTTTATCTTGCTGGATTTAACATGAACCTGGATGTCAGGCATCTGCAAAAGACAACGCTGGACGATGAGGTAAGCAGTGTTCCCTCTAAGCTGCGCGCACTCCTGAAAATATGATTCCATAAACGTATGTGCCATGAAAAGTATGTTGTTTGAGATGATGGTAATTTTGATAACATGTAATCAAAAACAATTATTGCAATAACTACCCTTACCTTAATTAATAATAATACCTAATAATTAGGTATAATACTAGGGGTGTTAAAAAAAAATCGATTCGGCAATATATCGCGATACTACAGCACACAATTCTCGAATCGATTCAATAGGCAGCCGAATCGATTTTTTTAACATCCATTTTTGATGGAAAAATATTCAACAAAACGTCTAACTTTCATACCTTAAGCATGGAAGAATGTTATATGAATGGAACATTAAGCCTTAATATTTTATTTCAATGCTGTTCTAACATGAAAAATGTTACAACCTGTTTCTTAAATACAGTGGCTCACAATTATAAAACTGAAGTTTCAGATCAATAAATAATACATTTTCATACAAATCTTACAGTGTACATTGTACAAGTTTACTGAATGTTTTTTTCTAAATTTGAGTAAAAAAAAAAAGAAACCGCAACAATCGACTTGTAAATTCATATCGGGATTAATCGGTATCAAATCGAATCGTGACCTATGAATCGTGATATGGATCGAATCGTCAGGTACTAGGCAATTCACACCCCTAAGGTATACCTAAGGGTAATGCCTAATAATTACCCCTTACCTTTTTATGTCCTCTTGCTCAAATTGAGACTGCTACAGTTCTTGTTGAGGGCAAGGCTTGACATGAAGCTTCTTTTTGCTTTAAAAAAGAAAAAAAAATCTTTTAGATAAGAAACTATGTTGAAATGCACGGAATTTTTACAACTATACAGCCATTTTATTCTTTGAAAAATGCACAATTACATTTGTAAACTAGACTAAGCAATTTCTGGATAAATTGTGTGGAAATGCTGAAAGCTGAATGCTAATAGCTGAACGCTAAGCCGAATGCTAATAGCTGAATGCTAATGAAGGAAATAGAAGGATAAATTATGTGAAAATTACATAGTAATTAACTATTAATTACTAGTAATAGTAGTAGTAGTAGTAGTAGTAGTAGTAATAATAGACAGTAGTAGTATTACTAGTAATTATTAAGTAGTACTTAAATGACAAATACAAACCCATCCACCCATTCTTAGTTGGTAGTCAGCACTAGCCACCTACCATAAATTACTAGGAGAGTAAAGTTTTTTCGTTCATCTATTTATAAGCAATGTCTATACTCAACTTTCACATCTTTGGGTGCTGGTACTGAAAAAAAAAAAAAAGGATTATCAGTAGTGTTGTTCCGATACCGATACTAGTATCGGTAGAGGTGCCGATACTGCATTAAAACAGTGGTATCGGTATCGGTGACTACTCACAAGTATCATGCCGATACCATTGATTCCAACACTAATATAGGATTTTGGATGCATCTTGTGTCTTGGCTGGTGCACGACATTTACTGGTATGTGACATGTTCACTGCATGCTGATCTAAGATATCCTATTGGCCCTTGAATGCTCTGAACCAATGGCAGGACAACTTTTTCATGCTGAGGAAAAGAAACCTTAAGTATCGGTATGGTTTCGGTATCGGACGATACTGCAAAGCTGGGTATCGGTATCGGGAGCCAAAATACGGTATCGGAACAGCACTAATTATCAGCAAACATCAGCTAAAATCAGCACAAAAAGTGTGCTGTGTCAGTCTACCTGGCACAAAACACAACTCCTCGTACAATCAGATGACACCTCAATGTCAGTGTTGCAAATTAAAAAAAAAAAAAAAAAAAAGGATGAGAGATTGTGGTACTTCTGCCGCGAGCGCAAAAAAAAGGGGGCCTGCCTAGGATCGTACCCATGACCTCATGTTTCATGCGTCAGCGCCTGTATCCACTGGACCACAGAGGAAATATGTGAAGCCTTGCTCCAATGTTGTAATCAGGTGATGGGACTTGCTATCCACATCTTGCACTTAGGATTAGTATATGAATTTTATATGTAAAACAATTGTACGATGTGTCTGTCATAAAATGTCAAAAAAATAATAATTGCTTCAGTTGGGGTTTGAACCGGCGCACCATTCGTACGGCTGTCTTGCAATGCATCTGACTTGAGCACTTAACCGAGTGAGCGAACCGAAGGAGTGAACATCAGAGCGAATTGGCGTATTTGTAATTTAAAGTGTAATCTGATGGTGAAAGTCAGTGCTGATTTGCAAGACGTGTTTAAATATGTGTTTTACAATTATGACAAGAGCAAATGGCTGTTGTCAAGAGATTTTAGTTTTAACTAAAAAAAAAAAAAGTATGTACAGTCAGAGGTGGGATTTTAACCCACAGCCTCCTGACTACTGGACAAAGAACTTAACCACTCGACCACCACAGCTGTAATAAAGTCTGTTACATAATTTTTATTATTTTAAACTTCCTCACACTTTTTAAAAAAATTTTTTTTACATAATTTACATAATTGATGGATGCACTGAGGTTTAGTATATTAATTGTTTTATGTAAAACAATTGGAAAATATCCATGTCTGAAATGAAAGTTGGGGGTGACAAAAAAAAAATCCCAACTGAGATTCGAACCTGGGATTGGGTGTAAAAATGCAACCACACTCACTTTTTTTTTTTTTTTTTTTTTTTTCCTAATCCAAGTTAATACAGGGTTCCCACGGGGTCTTAAAAAAAGAAGTCCTTAAAAGTCTAAAATTCAGAAAGTAAAATTTTAAAATTTAAAATTGGCTGTCTTAAAAAACAGCCATATTTTCATCCTAGGTCTAAAATTTAATTTACCTAAGTCTAAAATCCTTACATTCCGAGAAGTGTCTGCTCTGTAGAAAGAAAGAAAAGGAACAAAAAATGTGTGTGTTGCCTTGTTTCGATTATTTGCGTGCTCAACGTGAAGGAGACATTTGAGGGGGTGCGTTTGCATTGTAGTTCAGGCGGGCGGGAGCGAAGGTACGTGGGGCGGTGCAAATGAGATGTTTGGTGAGATGTGACGCACAGCGGCTTGTTTTGCCACAAGATACGACAACAAGAGGGGTAGGAATTAGGGACTGGACACACGGGAGGCGATGTCGCTCGCTCTCCATTCATTTCCTATGGAACCAAGGCGACAAGGCGAAAATCGCCTTCCTCCCTCCCTCCCCCTCGGCGACACGCGACATTCGTGTATGTGAAAAATCGCGCGAGTACACGTAGGTCGTGCACGAGTAGGTCCGCGACGCGATACCAGAAAGTTGAAACATGTTCAACTATTGTCGCGGCGCCGAGGCTGTCGCTGAGGCTTCAACCAATCAGCGAATATTTTATTGACGAGCCAATGAACGCAGGGCATGCTAGACAGTGCGATACACGGCAAAATGGGAGAATCTAATTTTAGCAGTCCGACCATCCAGTTTTATATACTTCACGCAATGATTTCCGTGACGTGGACAGGGCACTTAGCAACAATAGTTCAGTTAATTCCAGTAATATATTGTGAATCTTCATCCTCCAGCTATGTAGTGGAACGTCCGTTTACAATGATTCCCTCCAATTTAATGGCCAATCAAAGCTGTTGTCAACAAGCGGCGCTCGAGGGTGAACGTCAGTCGCTGCAGCCATCGCAACTGCTTGTCGCTTCCCGTCTATTTAGGGCCCGAGCAGCGACCGCTGCGAGGTCCCTATTGTTTTTGTAAATATTCTTCTTCTTCTTCTTCTTCTTCTTTTTTATTCTCCGCAAACGATCCCGATGTTGGGTACCTAAACATTCACGAAAACTCACCGAAATTTGCACACTCCTCAGGCCCGGCGAAAAATTTGATATTATGAAGTCGTCATAACAACGCGACTCTATAGCGCCCCCCTAGAGCAACGAAAATTGGCAGGCACGTGTAGCACCCCGAGATGCACAAAAAAGTCTATTGGGACCATGTAGCTAAAATGTACAGGAAATGAGCTATGAATTTTTTAATGTCCAATTTTGGCCTATTTTGGCACATTCACTGTGGTCATGCTTTTTCCCCCTCTGCAAACATTTTTCATCCAATTTTCAAACTTGGCATTTATCATCTCAAGACGTGAGAGAACAACTGGGCAAAAAGTCTTGCCTTTTCGAAATACTATATGATGGGGGCGGGGCATCAAATATTGTCTTTAAAATTTCATTTGTCCAGAAAGAGCAAATGCTTAATAACTCCCATGTTCAAGCTCCAAAAAATCTCAAACTTCTCAGGCAATGTAATAGTCACGGCCTGAAAACATCTATATGATAAAATTCAGTTATACATATAGCGCCACCTAGTGGTAACAATAAATGTCATACTTTACGTTTTTAGCTACTGCGCTGAGCTCGTTGAAGGGATCCAGTTGAAAATTGGTCAGAAAAGCATTAAGATGTTGATCATGCCCCACACCGAATATTGTAACTTTTCGCCAAAGGGCGTGGCCGCTACGGTGCCGCAAAATCTAAAGATTTTTCGTGACAATAAAAGCTGCATTAACTTGACCGAGATGATCCTATCTTCTCAAAATTTCCCACATTTGATGAGAGTCCAGCCCTAAAGACATCTATGAACTTATATTTCATCTTACTGATAGCGCCACCTAGTGGCAATTTTTTTTCTTACGAATTTTCTTCTACGTTTTTCTCCAAACACGTTAACTGGACCTACCTCATATTTGCTCAGATGAGGGATTCGGCCTTCATGATGTCACAACACGAAGTTTGTGAGTTTTCGCGAATCGCTGTGGGCGTGGCTAAGCGCTGTTCGCCAAGAAAACAACGCCAGTTTTGAGGGTCTAAACATGCGCAGAAACTCATGAAACTTGGCACACACATCTGGCCTGGTAAAATGAACAATATTTCATTGTTGATTGTGCTATTTTTACAAAAATGACTCAATAGCGCCCCCTAGGAATTTTTAATGAAGCAGCCCCGGTTGTACGTTTAAGCAAGATCTACGAAAATTTTTAGGTGTATGAGGGAGCCCAAGACCTACAAAAAAGTCTCTTGGACCCATGTGCTAAAATGAACAGGAAGTGAGCTACGAATTTTTGAATGTCCCATTTTTGACGATTTTTGCACATTCACAGGGGGCAGACTTTTGCCCATTTCTCCTACACGTTTCATCTGACTGAGTTAAGACTTGACCTGGACCATGTCAAGACCTGAGCCAACGACAGGGGGAAAAAGTCTTGCCTTTTCGAAATACTATATGATGAAGGCGGGGCATCAAAATTTGTGTTTCGCACTGAAAAAGGATATGCTTAATAACTCCCCGGTACATGCTCCAAAAAATCCCAAACTTGACATGTATGTTTATCATCAAGGCCTGAAGCTATCTCTATGACAACATTCAGTTATATATGCAGCGTCACCTAGCCCTTGAGGCATAAAAAAAAATACCCCACATACGGTATTTTGTACAAAAAATGTAAACTCATTCTAAGTGTGATAACTAAGTCATTTATGAATATTCTTTTAGTTTCCACCACTCAAAATGTTCACTGGCATCAGACTTATCCAAACATATATATATTTTTATTTATTTTTGATAGTCTCTGTGGACATTAAAAGCAATATCGTGAATGAAGGATATGCATAATAACTCCACGGTACATGCTCCAAAAAAAAATCCCACACTTGACATGTATGCTTATAATCAAGGCCTGAAGGTATCTCTATGACAACATTCAGTTATAAATACAGCGCCACCTAGCCCTTGAGGCATAATATATTTAAAAAAAACAACCCACATACGGTATTTTGTACAAAAAATGTAAACTCATTCTAAGTGTGATAACTAAGTCATTTATGAATATTCTTTTAGTTTCCACCACTCAAATTGTTCACTGGCTTCACACCGATCCAAACGTATGTACGTTTCCATTTTGTTTTATTCATTTTTGATTGCCCCTTTGGACAATAAAAGTAACATTGTGCAATGAGTACAACGAGCGATGATGTATATATACACTTTTACAAAAAATACCAATCAGGGCAACTCATTGCCTAAAAATAAATAAGGACGCTGATTTTTGCAGGTCTTAACAATCACCAAAACCCGTTGAGCTTGACACACACTGGCAAAAAAAATTTCTACATGTAAACGTTTATTATGCCATTTTCAAAGAAATTTTGCTTCCAATATGCCAGTACCCCAACGTGCCAGTACCCTAACGTGCAAGTACCCCAACGTGCAAGGACCCCAACGTGGCCCGGGCTGCGAGGGCCCTTTATAGCTGCTCGCAGCTCTAGTTTGGTATTGCCCTTATACAAAAAGATTCTGGAAAGAGGTGTCTCGATTTATTATTGATTATATTGACTCTACTTTCTGTCTTTTCTAGAAATGTACTGTTTGGATTCTGTAATGATGATAGTGAACGGAACAAAAATATTTTAATGATTAACTTGATAATTATTTTGGCTAAATTTCATAGAAACAAATCTAAAGTTAGTCATTCAAGACCTTTGTTTTTAGTTTTTGAATTGGAAACCAAACAGTACATTAATACAATATTGAACTCGACAAACAAGAAAGCAATGAGAACTGTGGCTTTATGCTCTTTTTTTTTTTTTTTTTTTTTTTTTTTTTTTTTTTAAGTAACCCCCTGGCATATTTGTGTTTTTTTTGTTTTTTTCTTGTATTAATGACGTGTGTGTGAATTGTTCTCAAGTTAGGTGTATAACTTGTTTAAAATTGTACAATTAAAAATAAATAAATAAATAAATTTAAAAAAAAACCTATGGTAAAAAATTTTTTTTTTGAAAATTGTCGCTTCCCGTCTGCGGCGACAAGTACCTCGTCGCAAACTTTTTCCACTTACTGTGACTCTCGATGGTGAATTGGCGGTCACAAACACGGCTCGCAAAGTCAGGTCATCTTGGTCACGAAAGAAGAGCTTATTCCCCTCGGCGTAAAAAAATAAAAATAAAATAAAAATCCTCTCTGCGTGAAAAAAATTAAATAAAATCCCTCGTGACAAAATAACACTCGGTGATTAATTGCAGGTCATGGCAAAAAAACAAACAGACAAACAAATAAACAACCACCATCGCCTGTGTTTTAATAACCATACCACACTGAAATTGAAGCGAAGGGAGGACTTGACAAGTTGGGGAGCACCATGTGTGTGGGTGGGTGCGTGTGTGGCGCTGACTGTAAATTGAAGACTATTATTTTGCAGGAAATATAAGGAACAATGGGTATTTATTTAATGCAGATTTTCCACTCAATTCAACACATGTTCAACATTTACGGCCTCAAAACTAAAAATAAATACATATATAATAATAAAAAAGTCGATTAGTCATTACAAATATGAGAAGTAAAGTCGATTTGGAAAAAAGTCATTAGTGACAGCCCTCGTGTGTATGTATGTGATTGTTGTGTACATTGTTTTGAGAACTGAAGTTCATCTCAGGTTGGTCATTGTCAATATTTATTGTATTATATATGTTGTATGCTTTTGGTGCACTTGGACATGTTTGAAACCAATACAAGGTGACATGGTTTTGAGAATCAAATATGTGACCCCCCCCCCCCCTTTTTTTTTTTTTTTTGTCGGAAATTTTTCTCATAATGGTCTAAAAAAGTCAAACAAAGGTCTAAAATTTCACTGAGTGATTCCTGGAAGAACCCTGTAATAACAACTGACCGAAAGACTAAATATGTGAGTTCTCTGGAATCAACCAAATGTCTTTGTACTAGCTCTGTCCTGGTTCTGTCCTCTCTTACAGAAGGAGAGTAGAAAGCCAAAGGAACAACAGAAGACTGCAAAGGATATGCACAACTTTAAGAGGGAACAGGAAGATGAAAAGACCAAGCAAATCCTGGAAGAGAGAAACAGAGAGAGAGAGGTGGACAAAGTTGCCAGGGAGAGGGTCAAACAACAAATTGCTATGGTAATTAAGTCTTTAATTCTGCATTCCCTTTCACCAGAGGTCAGTGTCAACTAAAGCCTGGTACACATATAAAGACAAGATTGCCCCTACCAAGGACGTCAAACGCCTGTAATAAGATTGTCTTATAAGATCTTTATGTGTGAGCTGTGTTAAGAGTGGATTTGTCCCAATAATTGGGTCCAAAACCAGTCGGGGCCGACAATCTTAAATAACGAACATGTTGAGCGTTTACGACGAAAATCTTCGGGGAAGCCAAGGTTATGGCTGCCCAATATATCGGAAAAATATTGATATCGCGATATTGGCCAATGCAATAAGTTTCATATGGAATTTTATGCTTTTATTTGAATTTGACCAAAAAGTCGGTAACTAAAATGTGCACTGCCATCCAATAGTTAAACTAGGGTAATGACAAAAAATTAAGAATATATTCAATATACTTATTTTATTGCATGAAAAAAAATTAATTTTTTCATTAGATAATAAAAATTTCATTTCTTTAGGTACATGTTATATATATATATATATATATATATATATATATATATATATATATATATATTATAATCACAATAATCGGTATCGCTATCTTCAGCAACTATATCGCATGATTTTCCAATATCGTGCAGCCCTAGTCAAGGTTCTCCCAAGCCAGCTGACTCCACAGACTGTGACGTGAATGGAATGGAGCCAAACAAGGAAGCTCTCTGAAATGACGAACGAACGCCCATACATTAAACAAATATCACCTACCTGAAGTTCATCCATCCTTTTTATGAATACCAAGTGGTTAAGACAAGGACCAGGCGCCTGCCGGGAATTGCGTGATGACTACAAGTAGCACTTTTGCTTGGTAAACTGAACTCGGTTCCTGTGTGGGCTGCTTTTACCCCACAAGCACGTGGTCACGGGTTCGAGCCCCGCTTTCTCCGTGATTTTTCTTCTTTCTCCATGTTTTTTTCCCCCCCCAACAGCTTATATACCTACTAGTGTTGTTCCTAAACCGATACTGCATTAAAACAGTGGTATCGGTATCGGTGACTACTCACAAGTAACATGCCGATACCATTTAAATCCAACGCTAATATAGGATTTTGGATGCAGCATCTTGTCTCGCTCATGCACGACATTCACTGGTATGTGACATGCTCACTGCATGCCGATCTAAGATATCTTATTGGTCCTTGAATGCTCTGAACCAATGGCAGGACAGCTTTTTCATGTTGAGGAAAAAAACCTTAAGTATCGGTATCGGCCGATACTGCAAAGCTGGGTATCGGTATCGGAACAACACTAATGCCTACCCAATGTCATCATCTTTGAACGTGGGTTCCCCAGGCACCAGAAATTATTTTCCAAAGCAATTATTTCCTTGCAGACATTAACACTTTATACTGCTCCCGTCTCCCGTCCACTTCGAAAACATTTGGCGATCATACCAGGAAGTGCTGGTAGTTTAAGTGTTTGTGAAGTCACGTGTGATCACACAAGATCTTTCCCTCAGAGGATTGGATTCTTGACTAGTGGTGGAAACACGTGGACTGGTTGAGCGAACTCCCACGCACCCTCGAGGATCCTATGGTGTGGAGCTGGTCCACTGTTCCACGGCCAGGACAAAAACCACACTGCTCCTCCTTCATCCAAGATTGGACTTCCCGATGGACCCTCCTCTCCAACACCCCTGAATAGACCCTACCAGGGAGGCTGAGGAGTGTGATCCCTCTATAGTTGCAACACACTCTCCAGTCCCCCTTCTTAAACAGGAGGACCACCAGCCCGGTCTGCCAATCCAGAGGCACTGTCCCCGATGTCCATGCGATTTTGTAGAGGCGTGTCAAACACGACAGCCCCACAACATCGAGAGCCTTTCGGAACTCTGGGTCTGATCTCAACCACCTCAGTGACTTCGACCCCAGAGATAGGAGAGACCACTTCAGAGTCCTCACACTCGAAGGAAGACTGGAATTGAGGAGGTCTTCGAGGTATTCCCCCCACCGACTCACGAAGTCCTAAATCAAAGTCAGTGGCACCCCATCTCCACTATACAGAGTGCACTGCTTCCCTCTCCTGAGACTCCGGATGGTGGACCAGAATGTCCTCGAAGCCGTCCGGAAGTCATTTTCCATGGCCTCACAGAACTCCTGAGTTTTTGCCTCAGTGACCGCCGAAGCCGTATTCCGCTTGGCCAGCCGGTACCTGTCAGATGCTTCCGGAGTCTCACAGGCCAGAAAGGCCCGAAAGGACAGCTTGACGGCATCCCTTACCGCTCGTGTCCACTAGCGGGTTCGAGCATTGCCGCCGCAATAGGCACCAACCACCTTATGGCCGCAGCTCCGATCGACCACCTCAACAATGGAGGCGTGGAACATGGCTCACTCTGACTCAATGTCCCCTGCCTCCCCCGGGACAAGGGAGAAGTTCTGCCGGAGGTGGGTGTTGAAACTCTTTCTGACAGGGGATTCCGCCAGAGGTTCCCAGCAGACCCTCACAATACGCTTGGGTCTGCAAGGTCGGACCGGTATCTTCCCCCACCATCGGCGCCAACACACCACCAGGTGGTGAACAGTTGACAGCTCCACCCCTCTCTTCACCCGAGTTTCCAAAACATGCGGCCGCAAATCCGATGACACGACTACAAAATCGATCATCGAACTGCGGCCTACGGTGTCCTGGTGCCAAGTGCACATATGGACACCCCTGGTTTTTTTTTTTTTTGAACTTACATTTTATTGAGTTATTTTTTTTTTACAACAATAGAGCATTTTGTACAACATTCCTTAAAAGAAAAACAATATACATGTATATGAAAAGAAAATACAATAATTAGGACATGAACAGTGTCATCTATATACTTAGCATTCCGACACAGCCAACAATAGTCACTACAGTCACTACAATCAACGAGTAGTACATCCACAAGCACCCCTCCCAGCGCGTATTGCTAGTTGGACCTCAATATCAAATATTCCACCTGGCTCCATCTTTTTCTAAAAATATGCATTTGAATTCGTAATAAGTAGGTTATCTTTTCCATGTGATAGATTTCTCTCAATTTTTGAATCCAAAAATTAAAGGAGGGAGGTTCAGTTTGCAGCCAAGAGCTTGTAATACATTTCAGAGCTGCTGTGAAAAGAATGTTTAAAAGATATGTTGCAGCCTGTCCCCGCACCCCAGGTGGAGTGGTACCAAGTACAGCCACCATTAAGTCCCTTGGTATTGTGACTTGAAAAATCTGGTTTATGGCCCTGTACACTTCATCCCAGAAACACTTTAGTTTGGAGCAAGACCAGAAAATGTGTGTGTGATTAGGCACCTCAGTGCCACAATTCCTCCAACACAGACTTGGGACATTAGGGGTCATCTTAGCAACAATGTCTGGGGTCCTGAAGTATCTACAACATATCTTCCATTTAAATTCTCTCCATGTGTTGGAGTTAGTGGTCCGGTGCGCCAACATACATACCTCTCTCCACTTTTCATCAGATATAATCCGACCCGCCTCCACCTCCCATCTTTGTTTTGCAGAAATGGGCTGATCATGAGCCAATAATACAAATATTTTATAAAGTTTTGTAATAACTTTTTTGTGCTCTTGCCGTTTTTGACATTCAATTAAAAACATTTCTTTTTTTTTTTTTCTTTTTTTTTTTTAAGAGCTCAGAATTGTTCATTCGGTAGTCTTACCGATTCAACGTCTTATCATCATTGCTCTTTTTTTTTTTTGTGTGTGTGCGTTTGCGTGCGTGCGTGCGTGCGTGCGCGTGCGTGTGCGTGCAAATACGTATAAATTTATACTCATTAATTCACCTAAAGCCTTATAAATATCCCATTACCCTTCGCCTTAACCTGGTACTTCAGAATCTTGCCAGAGTCATGAATATTAAATGGTCAGGAGACCAGAGAAAAGGTCAGAAAAAAAATAAAGAGAAAAGAAAGATAAATCAAAGTGAAATCCAGCACCGACCAAACACTTCCTGCCTTCCTCATGATTACAAAATCAAAGTCTTACGCCAACCCCGGAAGCCTCTAAATTCCAGCAAATGTAGTGAGATCTCAAGAGACCAGAGGAAAAACTAAAGAGAGGAAGGAGGGAAGGATCGATAAGGCAGAGTGAGATCCATAGAAGCCAGTACATCCAATCCATCAAAGTGAAATCCAGCACCAACAAAACCCCTCCTGCGTGGTTACAAAACCAGAGTCTTATGCCAACCCCAGAAGCCTCAAACTTCCAATAAATTGAGATCTCAAGTGACCAGAGGAAAAACTAAAAAGAGGAAGGAGGGAAGGATAGATAAAGCAAAGTGAGATCCACAGACACCAGCACCCACTGATTCAAGGGGCTGTGGGAGGGAGAGGCTATTTCTGTTGAGTTTCAGTAGATGCTGGTGCGACGGATCTGGCATGCATAAGGACCACCACCAAAGAAAGAAAGCCGTCAACCGTGGTCCAGCAAAGCGAGCACCGCTTCTTCAAATGTAGTCCTAGGTACTTTTAAAGGCAACATTTGGAATAGGAATAAAAACCTTGGTAAAACATTCATACGAATGGATTCTATGCGTCCAATGAGTGAGAGAGGCAGTGCTGACCAACGATCTAAATCGTTTTTTATAGTAGTAATTATTCAGCCATAATTTGCATGATACAAATTGTCTAATGAGATGGGAATAGAAATTCCCAAATACTGTATTCCCTCTTTTGGCCAACGAAACCCGCTTTGCCATTTTAGCTCCAGAGGGATATCACCCAGAACATCCATGGCTTCTGTCTTATCTACATTAATTTTGTACCCAGAGTAGTACCCATATAATGATAACTTCTTCATTAGACATGGAATTGTAGTGGACTGCTCAGTCAAATACATAAGGACGTCGTCGGAGATATTTTATGTTTTTCATTGCCAATCAACACTCGTTTTATATCATCGTCATCTCTAATGAGTTGCGCTAACGGTTCAATGCTGATAGCAAAGAGCAAGGGTGAGAGCGGACAACCTTGCCGGCATCCACGTTCCAAATTAAACCTTGCAGACCGGAACCCGTTCACCCTGACAGCTGCTTGAGGGGAAGAATATACTGTTTCAATCCAATCAATAAACTTCGGGCCAAATTTGAATTTTCTTAACGTATGAATTAAATATTTCCATGAAACTCGGTCAAACGCCTTTTGTGCATCTAATGACAGGACTGCAGTCCTGGTCTTACTTTGTTTTTGATATGATATTATATTAACTAAGCGCCTTAAGTTGTTTCCATAGTGTCTCCCAGTGATAAAACCAGTTTGGTCTGGATGAATGATATTCGTTATTATTTTGTTTAGACGTTGCGCCAGTATAGCTGTCAAAATACGTACATCCCCATTTAACATAGATAAAGGCCTGTACGAGCCACAATTAGTAGGATCTTTGCCATCCTTATGTAATACTACTATTGTTGCTTCTGACCAGGATGAAGCCATTGTTTTGGTTTGTAATGAGTAATGGTAGGCATTTAAGAGGAGGGGAGTTACTTCTTCCCGAAAACACTTGTAGAACTCATTTATTATTCCGTCTGGTCCGGGGCATTTGTTATTTTTAAACTATGAGATAATCTGTTTAATTTCCCAATCACGAATTGGTTCACCCAGGCCTGTAGAAGCAGATTCAGGCAGCGCGGTTAGATTAATACTCTGTAGAAATTGTGCTATTTCAGAATCATCAGTGCAGGTATCGGTATCTTGGTAAAGGAGTTTATAAAAATTTGCGAAGGCTTCAGCTATCTCTTTGGGCTTGACTACAAATTTGCTTCCCACTTTTATTTTATGCACAATATTAGAGGATTGTTGTTTTCGTAATTTAAAAGCCAAAAGTCTGCTCGCTCTATGTCCATATTCATAATACTGGTGCTTAGCAAATTGTAAATTCCCCTCTATTTTTTCTGATAATAGCCCTTGAAGTTCCTCACGAGCTTTACTAAGATCTGCTAGGTTAGGTAACGTCCCTTGTTTGTGTTTATGCTCCAGTTCACGGATTTTGTCCTCTAATTCCAACTGCTTAGCAAGCTTGCGTCGCTTTCTTGCTGTAGCGTAAGAAATGATACTCCCTCTTAAATACGCTTTAGCACAATCCCACAATATAATAGAAGATATGCCTGGAGTATTGTTTGTATCCAAATAGTTCTTAAACTCAGTTTTAATAAAATCGACAAATTCTCTGTCGTTAAGGAGAGATGCATTTAATCTCCATTGCTTTGGGGTTGGTGTCAAGCCCAGATCCCACTGGAGAATGACTGGAGCGTGGTCTGAAATTGTGACGGGCATGATATTTATGTCTTCAACCCTATGCAGTTCAGCTTTAGGAGTAAAAAAAATAGTCAATTCTCGTATAGGTTGCATGTCTGTTAGAATAAAATGTAAAGTCTCTCCCTTTCGGGAATTTGGATCTCCATACGTCTACAATACCCGCCTCTGCAGACAAATATTTGAGAATTTTTCCCATTTTTGGTAATGCGGTTTGAGATGCAGACTGTCTTATCTTGTTGAGACATTACGCAGTTGAAATCTCCACCCATGAGTAAAAGGCCAGAGCTATACTCCGCAATCCTATTAAATAATAACTTCACAAAGCCTGGTTGATCCTCATTTGGGGCGTAGACATTAACAATAGAAACTGCAATGCCATCTAGGAGCCCATTGACCAGTATAAACCTGCCTTCTTCATCTCGATGTACTAATGTTTCAGCAAAATTAATTTGTCTGTGCATTAATATTGCCACCCCTCTTCTTTTCCCAGAGCAGTGAGATGAATAATACACCTTATCAGCCCAGGATTTCCTCAGTTTCTGGTGCTCATCATCTGATAAATGTGTTTCTTGCAATAAGGCAATTTGGCATTTGAGGTGTTTAAGCTGTGATAATATTTTCTTTTTTTTGATCGGGCTATTCAACCCTCTCACATTATAACTTAGAATTGACAGAGGACTCATGACATAAAACAGTTAGTTGTTGTACAAATAAGGCAATTTGAGGATTATATTGGGGGAGAGGCGAGTGAAGAGAGGCATAGTAGTGACCACATATGTAATGACATAGCTGTGCGCAGGAATGTTTTATCAAAATAAAAAACTTTTACCTTTATAGAAGTAACACCATAACATGTAAAAAATAATAGCTCTATTGTTCTCCTAAATGTAACTAGATCTCCGGGGAACAAGAAGATCAGAATGCAAAAGAAAACAACACTAATAACAAAAAAACTAACATATGAAACGCAAAAGTGTGGGATAACGTCCCTAGCCACTGTATTTAAGCAGGAAACAACACCGTCTGACACGATGTGCTCTATCCACTCCAAAAGAGAGGAGCAAAAACCAAACTGTGAATTAACCAACCAAAACAACATTGGAGCTCTGGCTCCTGCAGATCACATATGGAATAAGAGGGGGGGGAAAAAAACAAAAAAAAGAAACGACAAGTATTCAATTTTAGTCTACTAAACAAAAGTACAAATGATACATTATTAACAATTAACAATTCCAGGTAAGGGGAAAAAAAATTGGCAGTACCTTATGTAACTGATAAACCAAATTGTGCAAGCAACAATATAATATGTCACCGTTCCTATCAGCAGAGACTGGCGACATTTTCGAGCACACAGTACCTCAAGGTTACCCCTCAGGCACGGAAAGGATAGTAGACTGGATGTAAGTCATGGCCTTGGCGGGGTCTTGAAACTCCAGGCTTTCATTCTTGAAGGTGATACGGAACCTTGCTGGATAGAACAATCCGAAACGCACATCACAACGCCCCCGCAAAGCTTTCCGTGCATCTGTGAATGCGGCTCGGGCTTTCGCAACTCCCGTGGTCTAGTCCGGGAAAAAGCTGATCCTTTTTCCGTTGTACGTCAGCGGGGCTTTCTCCCTGGCTCTTCTCAAGATGTCCGCAGCATCCCCATCGTAATGCATCTTGGCAACAATCACTCGGGGCCTGTCGTCACCTGGCTTCTTGGGTGCAAGTGTACGGTGCGAGCGATCAACTTTGACGTCCCTGTCCAGCTGTAGAACGTGTTTAATGATTTTAGACACCTCCTTTGGACTACTGGAGTTCGGATATTCATCGATGCCCACAATGCAAATGTTTCCACGCCTCATCCTTCCTTCCAGATCTTCACACTTCTCCCGAAGTGATTTTACGTCGTTCTGGAGCCCTTTTACCGTGGCTTTCAATTCGATTTCAATTTCAGTTACATCATCAGACCATGCAGACATATCAACCTTCACTTCCTGGACGTCGGTTTCAATGCTATCAAATCTAGCATTCACCGCAACAGCACTGTTAGCAATCTCGGCCCGCACCGCCTGGAGCTCAGCTCTGAGAGCGGCGAAGTCATTCGCCAAGGCGTTCTTAAGTTCCTCCCTTATGATTTGGGTGATGTCGCCTCTCAAGGTCACCAGAATCTGAGCTTTAACGTCGTCGCCCATTTCCCGAGGTGACAGTTTGGTCTTGGACTTGTCCGATTCAGTAGCCTGTTGCCTCGTTGTCGGCCTTTTGGGCTTCTCACCAGCGCCGTCGAACTTAAATTTTTGTAGTTTATCCGCCATGCGCAGAAATGAGCGACGTTAGCGAGTCCTCGAAGGTTCAAAGTTGCAATACACAAATTTTCGTTTCAAAAGGGCAGGAAAAATGTCATTTTTTAAGTGAAAGGAGAAAAAGTCTGCAGGAGCTCAGAGAAGCACGTCTTTACTCCATTTCGGCTCACGAGCGCCCCCGACACCCCTGTTTTTGAACATGGTGTTTGTTATGGACAATCCGTGATGAGAACAGAACACCACTCGGGTTCTGATTAGGGCCGTTCTTCCCAATCACGCCCCTCCAGATCTCACTGTCATTGCCCACATGAGCGTTGAAGTCCCCCAGCAGAACGAGTGAGTCCCCGGGGTGAGCGCTCTCCAGCACACCCTCCAAGGACTTCAAAAAGGGTGGGTACTCTGAACTGCTGTTTGGTGCATATTCACAAACAACAGGCAGGACCCGTCCCCCCACCGGAAGGCGGAGGGAGGCTACACTCTCGTCTCCCGGGGTGAACCCCAAAGCACTGGCAATAAGTGTGCAAAATTAGCATTTTCTTTTTAAAATCTCAAAATCCTGATTAAATAAATGAATCCCGATTTATTTTTAAAAAAAAAAGAAACTTAGACTTTTTATTTTTTTATTTTTCTAGAGTTCAGAATTGTTCATTCGATAGTCTCACCGATTCAATGTCTTATCATCATTGCTCTTTTTTTTTTTTTTTTGTGCGCGCGCGTGCGTTTGCGTGCGTGTGTGCATGTGTGTACAAATACGTATACATTTATACTCATTAATTCACCTAAAACCTTATAAAAATCCCATTACCCTTCACCTTAACCAGGTACTTCAAAGTCTCGCCAGAGTCGTGAAGTTCAAATGGTCAGGAGACCAGAAAAAGGTAAAAAAAGATAAAGAAAGATAAATCAAAGTGAAATCCAGCACCGGCTAGACACTTCCTGCCTTCCCCATGTTTACAGAATCAGAGTCTTACACTGACCCCAGAAGCCTCTAAATTCCAACAAATTAACGAGATCTCAAGAATCCGGAGGAAAAACTAAAGAGAGAAAGGAGGGAAGGATCGATGAGGCAGAGTGAGATCCATGGAAACCAGTACATCCAATCCATCAAAGTAGGGGTGTTAAAAAAAAATCGATTCGGCGATATATCGCGATACTACATCGCGCGATTCTCGAATCGATTCAATAATTGGCAGAATCGATTTTTTTAGGATTCACACCTTGAGCATGGAAGAATATTATATGAACGGAACATTAAGCCTTAATATTTTTATTTTAATGCTGTTCAAACATGAAACAGATTACAACCTCTATAAGACTGAAATTTCAGATAAATAATACATTTTCATATAAAACTTACACTCTACAAGCTTACTGATTAGTATTTTCTAAATTTGAATGAAAAAAAATTGCAACAATCGACTTATAAATTCGTATCGGGATTAATCGGTATCGAATCGAATCGTGACCTGTGAATCGTGATATGAATCGAATTGTCAGGTACTAGGCAATTCACACCCCTACATCAAAGTGAAATCCAGCACCAACCAAACCCCTCCTGCGTGGTTACAAAACCAGAGTCTTATACCAACCCCAGAAACCTCAAACTTCAAATAAATTGAGGAGATCTCAAGTGACCAGAGGAAAAACATAAGAGAGGAAGGAGGGAAGGATTGATAAAGCAAAGTGAGATCCACAGACACCAGCACCCACTGATTCAACGGGCTGTGGGAGGGAGTGGCGAATTCTGTTTGAGTTTCAGTAGATGCTGGTGTGATGGAACTGGCATGTATAAGGACCGCCACCAAAGAAAGAAGCCGTCAACCGCGGCCCAGCAAAACGAGCACCGCCCCCCCCCCCCCCCCGGAATCCCCCAGGCCGCGGCAGCACCAAGGCCACCCCCACGCCACCCGAGCGGACACCGGTCGGCGAGCCGACCCAGACGCCCGGAACACCTCCGCCCCAGCCCCGGCCCACACCCCCGAGCCCAAGGCCGCAGAACGAGGCCCGGCGGGCCCCCACAGCGCCTCACCGGTCCCCAGCCCCCCCCTCGCCCACGACCCCCCCGCACCCCGCCCAAACCCGCCACCCGCCACGACCCAGGCCCCGCCACCCCCCAGCCTCCAAACCCCCGAACACACCCCGACCCCCAACCCGCACATACCTCCACCCCCCCCAAACAAGCCGCCACCCCCCGCAACCACCACCCCCAGCCCCGCCACCCCCCACCCTCACCCCCGGAAACCGGCACCGGGCAGCAGCGCAGAGAGGGAAGACGTGCCCACCACACCTCCAGTCGTGCGGAAGGAACACAGCGGCGGGAGGGGGGAAACAGAGGAGGAAGCACCGTGGGAGGGGCGGGACACCAGAACACCGAGCCCGGTGGGAAGAGGCCCCGGTCGTCGTGCCAGCGTACTAGTGACACCTAACCCTGTTACTGAGTCCGCCAGCTCGCAGACTGGCGAGCTTTACCCTTACACCGTGAATGTGG
>NC_135421.1:2490056-2500056 GCF_051991245.1 Festucalex cinctus | reverse complement strand
CGTGACTGAGCTTTTGTAGCCGCCGACTCAAAGTTTCAGCTCGTGGCGAGCGGATTAACAGAGCGCTAAGACGTTAGCTGCTTACCTGTACCGTGTACGCATTTCCACAAGGTGGCGCCATAGTCCTTGTGAAGAGCTGTGTGGCTCGTGGTGGCGTGGTTGAGTACCTCCCCCTCACTTCTCGTTGGCGAGTTTGAGCCACGCCTGCAGACGCCCCGAAGGGGAGTGAGTCCTGCAGGCTGTCAGCTGTCAGTCAGTGTTTGGAGTGACACAGATCACTCGAGCTTGCTCCACTGTCAATAGACAACTGACGCCCCCCCACTGCTGCTTTAACGCCGGTGTTCCTTGCTCCGCGATAATTCTGATTCAATGTCACTTCACATTGCTTTTTGAATTGTTTTCCGTGTCGAGCGTTGTACTTAGTGATTGTCGTCACTGTTAGTACGCAAGGATAATAAAAAAAATTATCCACGTCCGATTAAACGCAGTTGTAGGCTTAATTGACTGCTTGCGTTTAACGATTATAGTAATAGCCACCGCATTCTAGTCTTTTACGCTGCCTAGCGTGAGAGCAATTACGGTTGCATCAACAAAACATACTGCTGGGTCAAATTAATATAAAGGAACTATTTACACTGTTGTGTCTTTCTCTTTTTTCTCTTTTTTTCATATCCCCTTTTATCCAGTTTCATACTAGGCTAACTAGCTGTATTCTCGACTTAACATTCTACTTAATTTCAGGTGTTGTGTTTGTTTAGTTGGTTTGGTAAACCTAGTATTATTATTATTATTATTATTTTCTTCCCTTTTATTTGTTTTTCTTCTCATTTTTATCCACAATTTTTAATTTTGTTGTTTTTGTTTGTTCTTTTGTTTTTGTTTTTCGGTTGTGTCTAGTTAATAAGAAGGTGTGAGTTCGAATGAGCTATTATTAGAGAGGCAGCTCTAATATTTCTGTATAGTTTTGTAGTTTTTGTGTCCCAAAAACCCCGTCCACAAGACATTTGCATAAACTGTACTGACACTGTAATCAGTCATTTGACTAAGACTATTAACCCCTTTTAAGTTTATTTTCCCCTTTTTTTTGCTTTGTTGTTTATTTAATTTAATTTTAATTTCAACTTTTAACTCGACTTCCAAAAAAAAAAAAAAAAAAAAAAAATTTTTTTGATTTATTTTTTTTGATTTAGCTTTTGGGATTGACCGCTGTAACATTTCAGAGTTACTCTGTCCCTCGTTTAAGCTATTCTTTGCTGAGTGAATCAAGTTGAAGTTAGTATTATTAATTTTTTTCTTTTTCTTTATTTATTATTTTATTTTTGTTGCTGTTTGTTTTTGTTTGTTTTGATAACTGGAATTGATTTTTCACAACTATAGTGTAAGCTGTGGGTTGCATAGCCCACTACGAATCTTTTGCTTTTGTGGCAATTTCCCTTTTGATAATTTGAACCCAGTGTGTATTGTTGACGATAATACTTGATAGCGGTAGTTAGCTAACTGCATACGCTAATTAACTAACTATTAAACGCTAGTATAAGTTGATCGTCTAAAAGCTATTGACAATATGGCAGCACCCCGAGAGACTCCCAGCCCCTGTGAGAGCTTAGAGACCTTAGCTCAACTGGTGCAGAAGCTGACCAAGGACTTCTTACCTGGATACGCTGAGTCTATTAGGGATGCGGATGTCAATACGCTAAATGATAACCTCGCACAGCTCATGAGTGACGCTGAGACGAAAGCCCCAAAAGACAAATCACTCATTCGAATGCTCGGATGTCTGACTTTGAACCTTGCCGCTCAGTTGAAGCTCAGCGATGCCGAGGACTGTCAAGTGAAACACCAACTTGACATGGCACGACAGCAGAGCCGTGACGCCACGGCACAGCTTGAAGCCGCCCACGACCGAGTGAAGGTCATGGAGACCCAGCTGGATGACGTTAAAGCGCAGCTGGATGAGGCAGGAGCCCGCGCAGATGCGGCGCTAGCCGAAAATCTGGGCAGTGATGCAGATGAGTCTGCTTTCACTCCCGACTCCCATCAAAAGATTGGTGAGTTAACCCAAGCTCTCGCGTCCGCCGAAGAGACAAATCAAGAGCAAGAAAAACTGCTGAGATCCGCGGCAAATGAAATTCACAAACTAAAAGCAGAGGTGACTGACTTGACTGAACGACCGTCAAAAGACCAACTTCAGCTAGCAGAAGCTAATTACTTTCGGGTGAGTTCGTCGCTAGCTCAGTCAACCGATGAAGTGAAGCGCCTCCAAGTTCAGGTACAGACCTTTAGGGAGGAACGTAATGCCGAAGTGGACCGCTCATATGACCTGCGAACCAAATTAGCATTGACTGAAGCCGAGGTTACCCGCCTCCGACAATGCCAGCAGGAATATGAGACAGAGTTAGCTCATATTAAACATGAGTTGCAACGTGCGCAGCAGTTGCATGAGGTCTCCCGAGGAGCCTCCCGGCCGGGAGCTCCACCCCCGCACAGACCTCCTGATCCCAGAGCCACAGCACCACAGCTCAAACTGCCACCTGAGTCCGGGACCGCCTGGAGGACGCCGCCAGTGACCACCGCCGCTTTAGGCCTGGCACCTCCAATGGCCGCCTCCCCACACGCTTTCGGGCCATCAGGTGATGACAGTTTCCAACGTGGACCCATGTCGACTCCCCCGTTGGAGGGACAAATGGGCGTGGCCTGGAAAGATTTGGACAAGCTGGCTCGAAATATAGCCAAATTCGAACCGAAACCAGGGGGGTCCCACAACACAACAGAGTACTTCAAAGACATCAACTATCATCTCCAGAGGTTCCCAATGGCAACCGTGGAAGATAAGTTGTACTTGATCAAAATGACGTCCAGCCGAGCAGTCAACAGACTGCTGGAACGGCAGCCCGCTGATGTGTTGTCTGACCCCTTGGCACTGCACCAAGCCATCTCACGCGAGTTTGACGGTTCTCCTGGGTTGTCGGGCATGGAAGTCGCCATGTTCGTCAAACAGGGAAAGCAGGAGGCTCCTCAGGCTTTCTATAGTCGTCTTCGCGATGCCTATTTTGGGACTCGTAACGAGCCCAACATGGAGGAAGATCCTGGTTTTAAAACGTTGTTTGTCCGAAACCTCCAACCAAACCTTAACCACTACTTGGGACTGGCTTTGTGTCCTGAGACACTGAATAGCTCGCAGCTACGTGACTTAACAGCTAGGGGCTATGCAAAGCTAAAATTATCCGCCCCCAAGGCAGGCGACGCAGGAATTTATAAAGTGGACGTGGGTCCTCCTTCAGAGCTGGAGGGAGCTTGCTCCTTTGCTCCGAGGGAAGACCAGACTAAATCAAAAAAGTCAAAACAGTCCCGCGCCCCGCGAAACCAGAAACCGCGCTCCAAAACCGACTACTCGCGTGACGAGAAATCGGACGGAGAAAAGCAAGCTGACGACCGCCGGCGCTCCAAATTTGCTAAAGGTAAGCCCGAGTCGCGCTATCATCCAAAACGTGATAAAGTCGAACGCGCGCTAGCAACCGATTCCTGCCGCGAGTCCCGGAACCGCCAAGTCGACTCCGAGACTGACCACAACGCAGTTGCCAACGGCATATTGAAGGCACTCCTGAAATTGTCAAAAGACTCGTCAAAAGACCCGCCTTTATGACTAACCGACGGCCGGATGCCCACTGAAGTGACCCACCAGCAGAGGTCACCAGAGGGGCCTCCAGTAGCCGACACTCAGACACCTACTAAACTGCCTTCTGACTCAACAATATTGGTACTGCAGGCTGATCCAAATACAGCAGACCCGCATGTATCGCGATCAACCGATGACGTGAGACCGTTCCAACAGCTTTTAGGTGATCTCACCACCAGGGGGATAGCTCGTAAATTCTATCTGAGCGTCACCCTGGAGCGAGCTCTAACCTACGTAGCCCTTGTAGATCCTGCCGCAGACATCACGGTGATGTCCAACACGGTGTTCAAACAACCCCGCGCCGCGTCGCAAGCTAATAGTCGACCGCTCCGCCTACGGCGGTGCCCACTCACCGTTAGCGCCTTCTCACCTACTAACACAAAGCTGGAATCTGTCGCGATGGTACACTGGTCTATTGGCCCCATGGAATTCATCCATCCAGTCTATGTGGGACCCATTGAGTCAGTCCCCCTTCTTATTGGCCAAGACCTGTTGTTCCGCTTCCAACCCATCATAGACTACCAGAGACTCCAGATTTGGGCCCAGGTGCGGCAGGCCCTGCCGACATTTCCTTCGGGCCCTGACCAGGCTCAGCTCTGCACTGTGACTCGGGCGCAGCCACCCCACGGGGAAGTAGACGCCCCCACAGGGAGCTGGGACACCACTCAGTCCAAGGCAGGACCCCTCGCGTCCCCGACAAAGGACCGGCTGAGAAGCCATGACACCTTTCTTTGTGACCTTGACCCACCACCGCCTGATGCAGGGTACGCCCCACGCATCATCGGAGGTGTCCACGTGCAAGGTGCACCTGTTCTTGACGCTGTCCTCGCCTTGTGGGCTGACAAATCAGCCATTTCTGCAGCATTCGCTGACAACTTGCGAGATCTCGACCCGAACATTCTTTTCGTCTCCAAGTCTTGCCGGTTTCCGTTGAACACGGAACCTCCTCTTACAATAACTGCAGTGGGCGTGTGCGCCTTAAACCTTCAGTGGAAACAGCACTCACTGACCCACTACTTCTTGGTTGTCCCGGACGCGCCTCACACCCTTTTCGTGGGTGCAGATTTGCTTGTTCGTCTTGCCGTCCATGTGGACACCATCAACAACGTGCTGTGGTCCCTCACCAACTCGGAACCTCTAGCTTGTGTTCCCAGTCTTCCAAACATGAAGTCCGGGCAGACCATCCCAGATGCTTGCGAAGTCTTAAACGAGGATGAAGTGATCGCTCCGGCGACCACGATCAACATTCCGGTTCGCTTGGTGGCACGAGCTAACCAGGTCTTGAATGCTCGCTCCGCTTTCTTTCAACCTTCATCGGAATTCATGAACCCGTCGTTACTCTTGGAGGCCACGCCCATCGTGGACGCCTCCCTCACCACTCTGATCTTGGTTCACAACCCCCTTTCGTACGACGTTCGCATACCAAAAGCGACCCGTCTGGACCTGCTCATCCGTTCCGACTTCCACGACTTCACTCTAACGGTGCCTGTGGTTGGACACATCCCATCAGACTTGTTCTTGACTGAAACACAGGTGGCCGAAGACTCACCAGGCCATCTCAGCTTGTTACGGTCAACCCTGCCGGTCCCACCAACGATGAAGACATCGCCCGGGTGGACCTGGGGACAGACCAACAACTGGTGATTTATGCCTTGAGCGCGTTGCCTCCAACGCCCTCTAGCATTCCCTCTGGAAACCCAGAGACACCTCAACCAACCACGACTCCAAATGGGGACCTTCAACCGTACCCAGAGTTCGAGGTGCACCTCCAAGAAGTTCTGCACCGCGCCGACGCGCTCCGGTCCGAACAGGACCACGAACGTTTGCGCACCGTGTTAATGAAATACACACCCTCTTTTGCCAAGGACTCCTTGGATTGCGGGTTGACGGCACTACATGTGGTCCGCATCCCGACTCAGCCCGGCGCTCCTCCAACTTTCGTGCGCCAGTACAAGATTCCGATAGCTTCTTACGAACCAGTACAGAAGACTATCGACGCCATGCTGGAAAAGGGCATCATTCGCCCCTTTAACAGCACCTATTCGGCTCCATTGTGGCCAGTCTTGAAGCCAAACGGCACATGGAGACCAACCATTGACTATCGCAAACTGAACCAACAGGTTCCTCTTCCGCGATGGCCCATGACGCAACTTGAACAGGAACTTCCCAAGGTTCGAGATGCCAAATTCTTCACCACCATCGATGTGGCTTCGGGGTTCTGGACGATCCCAGTAGACCCCAGGGATCAATACAAGTTGGCATTCACCTTTGGCAACAAACAGTACACTTTCAACCGGTGTCCATTCGGCTACGCCAACTCGCCAGCCGAATTTAACATCTTCCTCAACAAGGCGTGCCCTGACGCCGCCGCCAGGGGCAACCTCATTTATGTCAATGACATTATGATGAGGAGCTCCTCTTTGGATGACCACTTGATGGAAATCGACCACGTTCTTGGACAGCTGTCTTCTGCAGGCGCCAAACTGTCCCTCCTGAAAGGTCAGTGGTGTCGCACGAAGGTCAACTACGTGGGGATCTTGGTTGGGCCGAACGGGATTGAACCACAATCCAGCCGTATTCAAGGCCTTCTTGACATCAAAACCCCCACCGATGTGTCAAAATTGCGCAGCTTCCTTGGCGTGTGCAACTATTCGCGCCAGTTCATTGAACACTTTGCTGACATAGCACGCCCTCTTACTAACCTGCTGAAGAAAGACACGCCCTTCGATTGGGGTGACGAACAAAACAACGCGATGAATATGCTAAAACAAAAGCTGGGCTCCGCCCCCTGTCTCGCGTACCCCGATAGCAACAAGGAATTTTTCTTGGAAGCAGGATTCTCCGACCATTGTTTGAGTACGGGTCTATACCAAATGTACGACCAGGATAAACGCGTCGTGGCGTACGCCAGTAAAACGTTGAACGGCCCCGAGTTGAAATACTCCGACTGCGAAAAAGCCCTGCTTTCCACAGTATGGGCAATCAAACATTTCTCAAACGATATTGGATGCCAAAAAGTAACGATTGATACTAACCATTATCCGGTTACTTTTCTTAACAACCAACGCATTCGAGACGGCGTCGTAACGAACGCGCGCATTGCCGGCTGGCTTATGGCGTTACAAAGTTACGATGTTCGAGTCCGGTACACGAAAAACGCAAAGTTACCACTGGGTACCGATCTAGCAATTTGCCAGAACTGTGTGTCAACTTCCCCGACCCCGCCGACAGACGTCGGCGTGGCACCGATGCCGGAATTCACGCGTCACCGCTGTTTTGAGGAACATGTCTGCAAAGACATGCCTACAGCTTACGTGGATGGCTGCTCTTACCACCACCAAACCCAGCTGCAGGCTGGGGTGGGCATCGCTTGGGTCAACGACACACCGTGCAAACCACTGCAATTCCAATTGGGCCCCCACTCTTCTCAATATGCGGAAATCGCTGGCATCCTGATTACACTCAAATTGGCAGTTGAACACGGTGTCACGGTGCTGGTTATCTGCACTGACTCAAACTATGCCCGCCTCGCCTTCACCTGTCATATACCGGTGTGGCGTCGAAATGGTTTCCTTACGTCAGCGAAGAAACCCATTAAACACCGCGACCTCATCTTGACATGCGGCCATTTGGTTTCCTCCAATGATATGCATGTCTATTGGAAAAAGGTCCGGGGACACTCAAAAGTCCCAGGACCTGACAAACATTTTAACGACCTAACGGACACGTTAGCCAAACAAGGGGCCCTCAACGGGACTCCTTGGACATTTGATACAGCTTGGCTGCCCACCCTGGAGGTCCACGTTCTCACGCGCCGCCGCGCTGCGGCCGACCCTGAGTCTCGCGATGCCCCCACATGAACCCCTACGGGGCCCGTGGTGTGCGTACCGCCCATCCG
This sequence comes from Festucalex cinctus, assembly GCF_051991245.1. NCBI lineage: Eukaryota > Metazoa > Chordata > Actinopteri > Syngnathiformes > Syngnathidae > Festucalex > Festucalex cinctus. The sequence goes on along the minus strand of NC_135421.1, from coordinate 2,492,482 downwards.
AACCTCCGACTTGGTCGCCCAACAGGCCGGCGACCCCGCGCTTTTCAAAATAATTCAGCACCTTTCTGATCCTGTCGCCAACCCCGTGTCGCCTGACGCGTTGAGTGACGACAGCGACTTCAGAGACTTGCTCTCCGTGCTGCAAAGGCTACGTCTCGTTAAGGGCCTTCTGGTTTATGACTCCGGGTCTCCACCTGCCCTGCGGTTGGTGGTTCCACGGAGCCAAAGGGGGGTCTTGCTAACATACGCCCACGACGCGCCTTATGCAGGCCACCGCGGATTCAAGGCCACTGTCACCGCACTACAACAGGTGGCATACTGGCCGCGCATGCATAATGATGTAGCAACCTACATCAAAGGATGCCTGGTTTGCTGCCAATTTCAGCCAGCAAACCCGAGTCACCGAGCACCACTCCAACAGAAAGGAGTCACCTTCCCATGGTCTGATCTCCAAATTGATTGGGTGGGACCACTGGTCAGATCTCTGAGAGGGAAAAAATACTTTCTTACAGTAGTTTGCGCGTTCACCAAGTGGGTAGAATGCCTGCCTGCTCCAAACGACACCGCACACACCACTGCATGCCTGCTGATGAACCACGTGTTCTCCCGCTTTGGGTTGCCCTCACGGGTTAACTCAGACAGGGGAACCCACTTCACAGCCGAGGTAATGCAACAACTTTGGCAAATGCTCGGAATCAAGGCCCAGTTGCATATTAGCCATTACCCGCAGTCATCAGGACAGGTGGAGCGGACTAATCGCACCGTGGTAAATTTGCTGAAAAAGTTTGTTGTTTCCAACCATCGGGACTGGGACACCCGACTCCCACTGATCCTCATGGCGATTCGAGCCACCCCTCACGAATCCACAGGGGTGGCCCCCTTTGAAATGATGACCGGATGGCGAATGACGCTCCCCCTGCACCTGATGTACCAGCCAGGAGAAACAAACCTAGCCACGGCATACACGGCCTCCCAGTACGTGGAGGACTTGCAAGCCCACCTCCGAGCCACGTTTGCATTTGCTCAACAACAGCTTAAACTAAGTGCAGAAGGTCAGAAAACCTACTACGATAGGAAAGCCTCACGAACCGAGTTCGAAATAGGTGATCAAGTATGGTACTACTTGTTCGCGCAACCAAATGCTAATATTCCGCGTGCCCAGAGGGGCATCGCCCGGAAATTTCTTCCCCGGTGGTCAGGACCATACGAAATCGTCGACAAACTGTCACCCGTCGCCTATCAAATTAGGATGAATAAAGGACGTCAGGGGGACCAACTGAGGTGGGTCCACCGAAATCAGATCAAAAGTCACTGCGGTTTTGAACGTCTGGGAACGCGATCGAGCGAATCTCAGGACCAGCATACGCGCGAAACTGACAAAGGGGGGTCACCAGCTGACTCCGAGTCAGCGACCCAACCGGCACCCTCGACAGACGCGCCAAACTCCGTCGACCGACCTAGCTGACTACGATGTTTAAAAGTATCAGACGTGCAAAAGGGGGGTCAACACCCCGCTGCACCTACCAAACCCCGAAGTGATACCACACCGAGCGACGCTAATCCGCTTGTCTTTGTTGGTTGCTAGAGGATGGTGTGATATGATGACGACCCTGATGTTGTGCATGACCGCTGTGGTGAGTTGGCCAGAAACGGTTGAACCCGGACGTGCAGCGAAAATTGCCTTGATTGAATAACCAGGATTGCTTACGAATGACTGCGAGAAGTTAGCATACTGTGTTTTTCTACTTATTTGCAGACGCTTGGTGCAACACTTAAGGATACGGTCCTAGCTGTAACACCGATAGCATTATGCAGAACTAGACTAGACAACTATAAAACGATTTGCAACTTGAATTCAAAAGATTATGTACACTCAAGGTGTTATAATACTTATGAATGGTATGCTGCGTGAAATCAGTTTTTGCTAGCTATAAAAAGCTCCCCCGTACTTAAGGCCTTCAAAAGCAGGTCAGAGTACTCTTTTTAAAAGCGTTAGCGAGTCTAGCTAATCTAACTAAGCCCCTTTGCCTTCCTTCCCTTAGTCTAGCGCGACTGCCGAGGATACTCTGATTTTTTTTTTCCTTTCATTTCTTTTTCTCCCCTCCTCCTTTTTTTTTTCCCCTTTTCCTTCAGTTATTCTTGGATAGCGCACGACTTTTTGGGTGTTTAATTACGCTATAGGAAGATGCGATAGCTAAGTACCTAGCAACGATAGTGTCGCGCTAACCGACCTAAGACTTTTTTTTGACGAACACCCCCAGGGGTGGAGATTTTCACCGACACGCAGGTGCCTGAGACAACCTCCCCATCTTTATAAGAGAGCTATGGCCTGAGTATAGTCCCGGGTTTTTGAGTTTTAGAAGGCGAAAGCCTCTTATTCGTTCTCTCTCTCTTCTTTAATTTGCTGTTCGTTCCCCTAGTTACTC